>NC_012116.1:0-12500 GCF_054855325.1 Carica papaya
AGTCCAAGAATGAACCAAAGCAAATGATTGTTCTAGAATGGTTATTCCTCACAATTTCTCCTTGTGATGCAGCGGAACCATGGCAATTAGGATTTCAAGACCCAGCTACACCTATGATGCAGGGAATAATAGACTTACATCACGATATCTTTTTCTTCCTCATTCTGATTTTGGTTTTCGTATTACGGATCTTGGTTCGTGCTTTATGGCATTTCCACTATCAACTAAATCCAATCCCGCAAAGGATTGTTCATGGAACTACTATCGAGATTCTTCGGACCATATTTCCTAGTATCATCCCGATGTTCATTGCTATACCATCATTTGCTCTCTTATACTCAATGGACGAGGTAGTAGTAGATCCAGCTATTACTATCAAAGCTATTGGACATCAATGGTATCGGACTTATGAGTATTCAGACTATAACAGTTCCGATGAACAGTCACTCACTTTTGACAGTTATATGATTCCAGAAGATGATCTAGAATTGGGTCAATCACGTTTATTAGAAGTGGACAATAGAGTGGTTGTACCCGCCAAAACTTATCTACGTATTATTGTAACATCTGCTGATGTACCTCATAGTTGGGCTGTACCTTCCTCAGGTGTCAAATGTGATGCTGTACCTGGTCGTTTAAATCAGATCTCTATTTTGGTACAACGAGAAGGAGTTTACTATGGTCAGTGCAGTGAAATTTGTGGAACTAATCATGCCTTTACGCGTGCGCCCGGAAACATAGGCCGACTGCTGAGCCCACTCTGGCTCAGCCGCACCACCCAGGGTGCGAGCCACCCGAGAAGCAAGCTATTACAGCGAGCGGCTGGAGCTGTAGGGAGCCGAGGAGCAAGGCAGTAGATAAGATAGAAGAAGGGGCCAGGCTCCCGGTGGAGCAGAGGAGACGGTTAGGATAACGAACTTGAAACGCGGAGCCCGAGCGGCTGGCGAGCGAGTGGTTAGTGGCCAATAGCGCCCTAGTTGATGGCATTCCTCTCTGCGGCTGGCACTCGAGGAACCACGGGGCACTCCATACAGAGCAAGCAAGTCTTAGGGATAAGACGCCCGCGCAAGGACCTAAATTCTCATTAGGAGGTCGAACCAAGGACCTATGGAAGTCGGGGCTACCCCGTCCCCATGGGCAACGCAATTGTGTCCTGAGGGAGGAGTTTAGAGGCCTTATAGTAGCACGGACTTCTTTTTCTTTCTAGGTCATGCGAAGGGGGCCAGCCCAAGATCGTACTCTTCCTCTACAAAGCTAACAGACGCTCTCAACGGCTAGGCGCCACTCTCTTTCTGAGTTATTCCAGCTTCTTCATGATTTCGTGCCGCGGTGAACAAAAAAAGAGGGCCGTCTCGGCGGAAGGAGAAAGACCTGCAACGGCAGAGACTACTGACCCTCTTCTTGTTCTTAGCCGTCTATTACGAGTCCGGGAAGCCTGGAATCCTAAGAGGGATCCCTCAAAATAGAGAAGTGTGGGCAGGGCTTCCGCAAGAGCCTCCCCTCTTCCCGGTCAAGATAGATGGGAAGGAGCCCTATCAAGTAAAGGCCATAACCAGCCTCTTTCTTTATGTACGTACACCTTTGTTTCAGGGTGGGGCCGCCCTTCCTCCTGCTAATCCGTCCATTTCCGAACCTGTCTTTCCCACCCGGAGGACTTCTTCATTCTTGCGATTCCCAGCCCCCTTAGCTTCTTTCTTTTTTATGTATATATATATACTACATAACTAGGCTTCCAAACCTTGTTTTTTAATATAAGAAAAAGAAGCTCCCCTTTATCTAATAATAAGGCTATGAAGCCCTTCCTTCAGCTGGTTTTGGCTTTCCCCTTGTATAGGTTGGAGCTATGAAGCTTACCTTATTATGCAAGAAAGGGGAAAAGGGCTTTTTCAGCTTGCTGCTCGCTTTCTCGCTTCCGATAGGCGAAAGGAGCCTGACTGACGGTTGTAAAGCCTGGCGCGAAGCGAAGGGATTGGATTTCACCTATGATCAGATTAGTAGGCAACCATAGTTCCATTTTCTCGTGGTGTTGTTGACGTTGTTGAAAGCGAATTTTGAAGTAGGCCTTGCTTTTCGGAGCTGCTCCCAGCTCACACTATGGTGGAGGAAGTGCCGTGAAGATCTAGGAGTGTGAGCAGTACGAGCGGAAAGGCTCCCATACTGTTTGGAGGGCAGGGGGCGCCAAACAAACCTGACCCCTATCTATCGTCGTAGAAGCTGTTCCTAGGAAAGATTATGGTTCTCGGGTATCCAATCAATTAATCCCCCAAACCGGGGAAGCTTAAGCGGAAATGAAAGAGTAGGGTGAGGGAAAGGGGGGGGGGGGAAGAGCTAAAACACTTTAGAGGCTTCACTCGCTCGCTCTAACGCTCGTTTAGTAGACAGCGAGTGGAGTGCATAAGCCCCTGACGAGAGAGGGGCAAGTACTACACGAGCTTTGTCTACGAAGCAGAGCGACCTCGTCTTGCTTGCTTCTGGCGAAGCTTAACGCACTAGAAAAAAGAGGCTTGTATGGTAGGAAGACTACTTTTTAGGCCAACCACTACATAAGAGCGATAGCGAAGCCAAGCCGTATAAAGGCGAGCAGCCCTTATAGCAATAGCAAACGGCCTACTTATAGCCTCTTTTTCCCCTTTTTTCGGGGACTTCAACGGGTCTTACAAGCTCATAAAATGGCAATTCTTCACGTTTTCTTCAGACAGTGGGAATTCATTCTATTACTTGATTGACATTGACAGATATGTGTACCACACCGAAGAAGAAAGATGCCGATATGCTTGATGTACCAGCCAAGCCAGCTCGACCGTATACAATATAAGGGATCCTACTTTGCCTCAGACAGAAGAACAACGGATTGAAGAGGACAGTACCACCGGGAAGGGAAGCCTTACATAGATATTGATTTGAACAAAGGAACTGAAAGCGGTTATCAGAAACCAAAGAAGAGATGGAATTCAAAATGGAACAGATGACCGACCCACAATAAGACGAAATCGAATTCCAAATTCCATTCTCTAAGACGAACTAAAGGGATGTCTCTAAGCAGCCAAGGCCAAGAGCAAGCAGGAGTAGTACTATCCGCCTAGAAAGATTCATTCGATAAAGAGAATGCGAGTAGGCAGGAGATCAATAGACACAGAAAGAGAAGACCAAAAGGAGCAGAAGGCACTCAGTTGTTTATGTGAAATAAAGAAGCAGCAGGTTACACTTTTACACTTTCCCGAAGAAAGCTAAAAGCAAGAAGATGAAAGATGGGATGAGATGCTAGCCTTAGCGCAGAAGATCAATCATTGAGCCTTAGGCCACTACCGAGCAGCAATGGAGGATCATAACACTTGAGAGATGATCCCTACTGGAAAAGGCGGAGACAATACCTCTTGTTGCGACAAATCTCATTTAAAAAGCCCATTTATCAATCACATTTTCAGGCACACCAGTCAAAGAGCCATCGGACCCATGAAAGTCCCCTTTTTTGACTAATATACACGCCCTTTGCCAGGATGTCTTTCATCAAGCAAAAGAGGGGCAGTAAATGGAATGAAACTAAGCAAGAGATCAACTAACCAAGAGAATGAACTAACCCCAAGGGATGATCTCAGATTGAAATCCAAGGCATGGTCTCATTGAAAGTTTAGGGCCAATACAAATCAAAAAAAGCATTTTGAAGGGGGTATGATCCCAGGATGGATTGTCAGTAATTGTGGACGAAGCAGCGGGCATACCAGAAATGGATTGTCAGGAATGGTAGATGGAGCAAGGATGCATAGCAGGCTTAAAACACGACAGAAGTAGGACGCACTGAGGCCGAGCTTTCCTCTACTACTCATTGGAGCTAGCATACGCAATTTTCCGTTGAAGGGTTCAACTATCAGGGCGGCCATTTCGAGCGAGATTCATTTTCAAGAGTAATGAGCCTACGCCTATTTCATGACTCCCGAAGAGCTCATCAAAGAGCTAAGGGATGAGAAAAGGAGGAGGCGGAATTTCTTTCAACTATAACATTTATTACAACATCTTACAACACTTAATATTACAGAAAATGACAGAGAATTCGGTAAGGGGATAGAAGCACATCCTGCACCCGATATGTCAACAAAGCAGCTTGAAGCCCTGCTACTCGCGTATACTGAAAGGGAAAAAGCAGGCCAATTCACGCATCTTCCGCAAAGTACCAGAAAAGCCCTATGAGCTCACTTTCCATTTAACGGCACAGAAAAGTAGGACCTGTGAAAGTCACATCTTTGACTAATATACACGGGCTTCTGAGAGGATTCTTTAATCAACCAAAACCTGCAACAGAATCCAACATTTCTAACACTTACAAGTTGAGAGATGTTCCATTCTTAATGGCAGAAGAAGGATGCAAGCTGGAAGGACTTTTCCAAGATATTCTTCACTTGGACAGGAGATGCAGCGCGCTTAGCGTCGGAAAGATCCCTCTACATGGGTGTGCTATAAAAGACGGAGAAGAACAGAACTAAACGGATCAATTCCTTTGACCGGTCATTTCGAGCTTCCAGTTTTTCTGGATTGCTAACGTGGTTCGATGACGCCGATGGAAGGAACCACTGGAGATTCATCCAACTTCGATCCCCTAAAGGCAAGTACGTAGGCTATAGAATCCCAAATAGAATAGAATCAAAAAGAGAGCTCCTTCGGCTCTAAACAGCTACTGTGCTTATTTGGTCTATCAGCTACTCGGCCAGCTACTGACCTAATTGGGAGCTTTTCAGCCAAGGTCGTCGGATTTAGAGGTCCTTTCCCAAGGGTCCAGATCATTCCATTGGGGAGAAAGCAGGAGTCATCCATATATAGATGAATAGTACCAGTGGCGTCTAGGATGAAGACGGGGAGTGACCGGGTTATAAGTCGGCAGCAGTGTTCTCACTTCCAGGAAGACCTATATCTGGGAGGAGAGCGGCAGAAAGAGGTACTTGTTCCCCTCTCTACAGTGCGGGTTCTAAGACTAGGCGAAGATCGGAGACTAAAGACGAATCATCAATTCCTTTGACCATTCGTTTTGAGCTGAGCATTCTTTTCGAAATGCTAACGAGGTTCAATGAGGCCTCCTCCGGGAACCAGCGGAAAGGCTCTCAAAGGCAGGCGCGTAGCATAGGCAGACTCATAGGATAAGGCTGTGCGTGTGAATCCCATCCTTTTCATTCTATTTCTATATAGGGCTACTCGACCTATTTGGAAAGAGCTACTCTAAAGCCTATTCTATTGGTCACTTTTCAGTCGAAAAGCTTTCAGTTTCAGAGATCACTTTTCTCAGGCCAAGACCGTCAAAATGAAAAAAACCACTTCTCATTCAGGAGCGGTAAAGGAAAGATGAATTAAGCGGTCATCGAGATCTTTACAAAAAAGAAAAGCATTACAAGAAATTCAAAGCCATGAACAAGGGGATTTTCTGAGAAGTAGAGCTAAGCGATCTATTGAATGAAGGGCAGGAATGAATGGACTGATTGATTGCCCCAGCTCAAAAGGCAAGGGGGAAGATCAGTCTTGAATAAAAGAAGAGCTATCGTCGTGGAGATAGACCACTTACCAGAAGAAAAAAGAAAGGAATCAGCTCTTTGCTTTCGAAAGCTTGAGTGGCGCCCTTTCCCTTTCGACTGATTGCTTTGGTGGCGTGCTTTCGCACATAAGAGAAAAGGCTGCTTTTAGCTGAAAGGATTGAGCCGTCCCCCTAAGTCATTGCATTGATAGAGATGAGTGCCCTGGTTCCTAGCCTTGGATGTCTTGCTTTGAATAGAACTAGTTGATGAACCAAGCACTGGAGGAGACTTGACTTCTGATCCTCGTTTTCTTTTCTATGGCTATGGGCCACGAAGGGTAGAGGAAGAAAGGGCAAATCGAGACTAGAGGTCAGCGCTTTCTCTTTGTAAGAATCCTGTTATCGAATCTGCTCCCGGTGGTTAAGTAAGGGCAGTAGGATTCGACTAGCTTGATAGCTTGAACGTGATGAACTCTGGGCCAGTCTTTTCTCATGGTGTCGGCATTCAATCATACATATACGAAGTGTGCCGCGAATCACCTTAGAGAAAGAGAAAGAACAACTAATGATTGCTAGCAGATGTTATGAAAGAAGTGATAGAAGGAAGGAGCGAAGCAGCTCGAACGAATGTGAGAGGAGCGAAGAATCCATATCTGAATCTGAAGGGTATCCTTTTTGATATTCTTCGGAAGGAGATGAGGCCGCCAGAGCTGTCTCTTGATCCTGACGATTTGTTTCCAATGCCAGGTATGAAGGACTTCCTTGAGTGGTCTCTTCTACGTAACTGGGTTAAGCAGTGGCTGCATCCCGAGGTTAGCATCAAAGAGTTCTTCAAAGCTCCTGTGGTCATGAGTAAGTAGAAGATCACCAACAAGGACCCAGTGCTGGTCCGTTGGGGTCTAATATTGAAACTCTATGATCTAGTTGCTGAGAAGGGTGTTGATTATCGAGTGCCTATTCTCGATTGTCAGTCATCACCAGTTTCTGGTTATCTCTTTGGTGGGCGATAGCTTCTTAGTTGACTTTGATCCGCCGAAAGCGGGTCCTGGGGTTGCTCGTACAGGAGTCTCATTTGACTCCTCTGTCGAGCAGCCCGCGGCCAAGACAGATATCAGACTCTTGGCGTCTCGGATCGCCACACAATTCTTGGGTACATCCGAGTGTCCCGTGATGGGCGAGTCACATTCTCATAAAGAGTGTGGTTTGTCCGCATAGGCGCTCTGGTTAAAAAGGGAGAAATCTAGGTTTAAGGATCCTCATCTCGTTCAGTCTGGGAGATAGTGGAATTTGAGCTTTCAACCCTTACATAAACCTTTTCATTAAAGGTCTTAAGTCACATCCTCTCTTCATTCTCTGCTTCCTTTCTTTCGTCTGTGAGAGAGACTGGATCTACTGTCTCTAATTAAGCATCTGCTTTCAACTATTTCATAGCCTCCCGTCCCGAGCGAACTTGAGAGCAGGGTTAAGAGCAACTAAGGAAAATCCATAGAGTTGGGTAGGGATGGGACTAAATAGACTATTTGTTTACAGCCAACCATGAACAGAACAGAGTGAAGAGTCGATTCGGTAATTAAGAGTCGATCTAGTATGGCAAATTCCTCGCTGGCCTTGAGCCTTTTGCCTGCTTCTGCTTCATCTGCAGATCTCCTTCTCGGCATCCAATCAATAAGTCAGAGCTGGGAATTTCGGCTCGGTATTCACTCACAAAACAAAAAAGAAAGAAGTTCATCCGGAAGTCTAGCCTTTTGGCTTAGTAAAGAGTTCTTCCTTCCTTATAGGCTTTCGGGGAAGACGATCTCTTTCTTTCTTTAGCTTTAGCAGCTGAGGCGTGAACAAGAAGACCAGGTTCTCGGCATCTCAGAATCAGAAGGAAGGTCTCATTCCAGTTTGATTTCCATGCCTGCAAGAAAGATAGAAGATCGGGAATGCCGAATCTTTAGAATATCTGTTTGTGATTCAAAGCAAAGTGCTTGAACTGCACTTTTTCCTTCAATTCAATAGGGTTAGACCGAATCCATCATGAAGTTCTACCCGTTTGGTCAGGTACTTCATTATTAGTGTGCTGAACAGATATCCCAAAAATGAGCTAAAAGCCATAGCAAGAGATATAGCGTTGGCTTCCGACTTAGTGAGCTCATAAACTGGCAAAGAAATTCATTTGAAAGAGAAAGAGAAAGTCGGGTCTAGCTTATTCCCAAGTTGACTAATGATAGATAGGTAGGAATGGCAGGACCTAAACGAGCTAGGCTTCGTTAGCCAGTTCTCCTTTGATTTTGTTGTTCTAAGCTATTCGCTCCGGTGATAGAAATTGTTGCGATGGAAGTTTCGGGATCAGTTGATTATGCAGGTGCGTGTGCCGATGTTGGTTGACAGTGCCTCTTACCGCCCCTATCTCGTCAGGGGCTTATGTGACTGGTCTCGCTGACTTAACTGCTTACAGGCTTTCATTATCATCTAGATCTAAAAAGAATGCATTTTGCATTCTATTGTATGTAAGGATGGATGAGAATAGGTTTTCTCGCCATCCTCATAGCCGGAAGCCTGATTCACTCTCTTTGGTCATTGCCTCAGTCAGCTTCGAGGTGATCTGTCTATTGAACGAGAATCCCCCTTTCTCCATCCTTGTGCACGAGCTTGAGGCAATTCGAAGAGGAGTGGAAAGGGCCTCTCCGTCATAGGCGGCCGAAGGTACCGCCTTTTTTTGACAACAACAACAGGAAGATAGAACTCACTCTTAATATAAGAAATTTCTTGTCCGAGCCGTGATCTTATTACGATACCACGAAAAAACCGGTAACGATTAACATTTGTTCTCACGGAGCAGTAACTAGTCTTTAGCATTCATCTTTCTATCAACGGCTATTAAGGAATTCCTCTGCACTTATGCTGCCTTCATTCAACTCGCTCTCTTCCAATTCCTTTTCATAGAAAATGTATTCTTTCAAACTCTATCAAAGAGCTTCTTCTTGCAGCGGCTTCTAGGGTTCTGGCTTTAAACAGTTAGAGCCCCTTATCAGTCCTTTCAGTCAGTTCCGATTCGGTTAGCTACTTAGGATGAATCACACAGAGGCGATCTCGAACATCAGAAGAAATGCTTTTCAAGAGAGAGAAGGCCTAAGAGAGATGGGGAACTTCTCTCCTATCAATCTTCTTTGCACGAGCTTCTGTAAGCCTATCTTCTCTCCGAAAACATATTCCAATTACATGTGTTAAGCATAGTGCCTTTTTTCTGACAGACGGAAACCCGAGATCAAAAGAGTCAAAGCCAAGCAGCTCCTTCTTTCACAAGCCCATCAAAAAGCCTACTTGTTTCTGATCTCTTTGCTCTGCTCTTGCGATGCCTATTTTTCTTTTTTAATTCCATTCCCCCGCCGGACTCAGTTTGGGCTTTCCAGTCTCGTTCCCTGAAATTGCACGAGATAAGGAAAACGAGATATCAAGCGGGAAGGCAGTGAGGGTTCGGGAAAGGCAAGTAGTCACAATGCCAGTTCAAGCTATCTTCTGGATGGAGCAAGAAAGGGTATGCGCAGGTGCAGTAGTTCAAGGCAGACAGGTAAGGGTAGGTAGTAAAGGCAAGCGCATAGGCAGGGGAGAAGACTTTGAATGAATGTTGAATGGGAACTAGGAAAGGAACAGCTACTGGCGGATCTTTGCCTAGAACCGAAGCTGACCTTTAGCCTTGCCTTAAGACGACTCTTGCCCTAGTTTACTTTTCAAACTTAGCGAATGCAGCATGAAATAATTGTTAAGGACTAGTTAGGGCAACTACTCTATCTTTCTTTGTTTGCATAAGTACTTCTATTCATTCGGATGCAGTAGTCAGGGGATATAGCATCTTTCTCTAGTGCCTACTTGGATGCCTAGTTTTGCTGCCTCTTTCTGGCCTGAGCCTGGTTATCATAGGTTTACGTACTCTGGACCAGAAAGCAGGGTTTCTCCTCCCCAACGAAAGAGAGTTGAGGTGCGATCGTTCGCCATACCTAGTACATTGGGGACAAAGAAGTCACTTTCTAAAGCGGTATAAAGGGGGTTGACCCCGGTCTTAGGCGTGGCATAGCTTTCACTTAGCCAAAATAGGCTAACCTTCCCAGAACCTTTTCTATGTCCGCAGTCTATTACGGCATAGCGCACGGGACTCTGTAATGATCGACTATCTTCGCTTGGCGGCAGAACCCTTGCTTGCTAGCATGGGATGCGCGTTGTCGACAAAGTTCCTTCGGTCTCGGGCAGAATGAATTGTAAGGCATACCCCCGGGCGGGCACCCAAGCAATTACGGAGATCAGCTCCTTCTTTCCTTCCGAAAGCGTGACTTTCCGAGGAGAGAAAAGGAAGCCTTAGTAGGAATGAATCCTAGGATAGGAAAAGCAAGAAGGTCTCTTTCATATCAGACAGGAAGAATCGGGTAGGCGACATCAATGAGCGAGGATTCGCCGGGCTCTAAGAGGCATCTTCCATGGTCAACTAATAGCTTGGGGATAGCGACCCATCATCTTAGTAGTTGCAGAGCACAGTATGTCTTCTCGTTTGGGAAATGACTTCGGACTTGGATCTAGTGCCTATGTTGGACCACTAGCCTTTAGGAAGTCTAGTCAACCCCCATCCTCTCCCGTTGGTCGAGCTTCATTCCATCCTCTTTCTTTATCATACTTCAATCCATTGCATCTTACCCAACAACACTTTCTCCGGTCGAAGGTCTTGACTCTAGGGAGCGGTTCTAGGGGGGGAATCAGTCCCTTCCATCTATCAGTGTCAGGGCCAGTGATCCCAATTGGTGGAAAGATCATGGGGTGTCTTTGCAGCTCAGGATAGAAGGAGGATGCTCATGTGGACTAGTGCCCTATCTATCTTCGTCTTCATTCTCATTTCTTCTAGTCTTTCACCTGTGAATGCGACGTAGAATTCACTATGATTTAGGGTTTAAACAAGAAGTCAGAAGTGAAACTAATAATGAAAAGTCAGATAGCTAGTTAGGGGACCTAAGGGAGCGGAGCGAAAGGAAGAGAAGAATCGGTTATAATAAGACAGGGATAAGCAGTATGGTAGAGATTGTCCCTCTTCCTCCTTTTCTTGTCTGAGTTGCCTGATCCTCCAGCTTCTTGGCGGGGAAACTAATTCGAAGAAGACTCTGGCCTTGAATTCTTCCCTCCCTTTCTTCCGACTTCAAAAGGCCTGATGGTAGAAAGCCCAAGTAGGGCTGCATACTCTAGATCTTCCATAAGGAGGAAGTCGTAAAAGGTATAGTTTTTCTCTTTGCAGACATGTACGCCTCGAACTAAGTGCGGAGTCTTTAGCTTAGAGCCATCCACACTATATGCCTGTTCTTGGCACGTTTCCAAATATCTGTCAAAACAAGCATTCCATTTCAAAGGATGTGGCCGGGCTCTCTCTATGGTTGACCAACTAAACCATCTATATTAATCGGTGAGGTTTACATGTTCGGTGAATCATGAATGCTAGGTTACGAATGGTAAGGAATCACAAGCGGGTTGGTCGGTCATCAATTCGAAGGCCGGGCTTTGAAGGAAAAAACTCCAATACATTAGCAGATGGAAGTACCAAGGTGCGTCTGGTGGTATCGTATATAAGAAGGAGGCTGCTTTTCTTTTATGGCTTCTTTTGCCGGATGTTTCAAGGGAAAGAGATCCAGATGCGGGAGGAGTTTCAATCGGAGGAGAGAAAGCAGCAGAGAATCTTGCACCTCATCGGCACCAGACTCTTTCCAAACCTAAATACCAATCTTCCACTTCTTCTCCCTTTGAGAAAGATGCTGGGCGAAAAAGCAAATTCGTGGTAACCCGCTAAGGTGGTTGTTCATTTTCGGGTTTCGATTGGATAGCATATTGACCCCTATCTTATACCTCTGGGCTGGGTGCGTGGAACTCTTCCTTCCAATGAAAACTCCACGGAGAATATCGGTGACCTCTAGCTTGCACTTTTGCTGCCTTCTCAAGCATTGGATTCCTTTCCCCCGTCCAGGCACCCCATCAAGCACCTATATGTCATGAGTGACCCCAACTATCGCACCTCTTCTTCGATCAGAACCCATTCCCAACCTCTTCCCCAGCAAGATAGGGCAATTCATCCCCCCATTCCACTAGTTCTGATGCGTACTGCGCAAAAAGACTCCTCTGGTCACCTTCTTATGGCCTGCGTTCCGGTTCACCTGTCTGAAGAAGTCTCGAGTTGAGGATTGGAACGGGTTACGCGGCTGCTCATCAATGTCTCTATTCGATTCCTCCATCTGCCTCGAACACTGAGACCCCGTTGGATACGGGTGAAATGCTTGAGCCGGGGGATATTCAATACCTTCTTCGCCCCCAACTCCAAATTCGAGACCCCCAGCCCCGGACGTGCACCCTTCATCAAAAACCCCCATCACCAGAAAGAATTGAATACATACGTGCGTAGTGGCCCGATTCTAGAGAAGCAGAACTCTTTCCTTCTTTGTGGTGCCCCCTCTATCCGAGTGGGAATGACTAGTGGATGAAAGCATTGAAAGAGGTGGAGCAAGGGATTGAAAGTCACTACCAGGTTCATAAGACGAAGTGAAATCTGGTGCTGATGCTGATCCGGCATATTCATTCTTATCTGGAAGAATTTTGTTGGCTCGCGTCTGATTAGCTAGTTGGTGAGAATGGCTCGTTCTCTCCACTCGCAGCTCGCAAAGCTCGCATTCGCTGATGGGCGGAGAGCAACTGATAATCAAACCGATTGCCTGCCCAGCTCTATAAGGTATTCCAAGGGGGATTTTCCAGGTCAAGAGTGTCATGAGTGGGATAAGGAGTTGATAGAGCTTTCCCTCTAGTTGACAAGACTTCTTATCTACAAACTTTTCCGTCTGTGGCATGCCTTCCTCGAATATGAATAACTACTCGTGTAACGGACAAAAAAGCCGCGAAGGCGTGCCCTTGTTCTTTGGTTGGATTGTCTTTGTCTTTGGTGTACCCCCTCCCGGGGGGAGTGGGCTGGCACAAAGACTGGATAGAAATCGCGCCGGTATGTATT
>NC_012116.1:17500-32500 GCF_054855325.1 Carica papaya
TTGAACTAAAGGACATACGCCAGTTTAAAGTCTAATTCTATATCCATCCCAGAGACAATTATGAACCCCAAAGAGCAGGAGTAGGTTCGGGCCCATCTAGCTCAGCTTGTTATGGCGAGACAAGACAAGCAATAGCCATCTTTAGGGCTGGCATTGAATGGTACACCCCCTTAGCTCAACTCTAAAAAGCGCTATACGCTCAATAGCGCGGTGTTTAAGGAAAAGAAAAGAAAGAGGCACGCAGGCTCAGGCTCTTTCCTAACACAAAAGCTCCAAACTGAAAAAGCGAGAATAAAAGAAAAGGCCACTCAGCGCGCTTTTAGCGCTCGCCTACTGACTAGGGGCATTGAAGCTCACCTTATAAACGAAAAAAAAAGGATGAACAGAATGTCCAAAAAAAAGAACTCGCCAAGCTTCTTCATCCGTATTCAGATTTGCCTTGCTTGGTAAGGACTAAGTCATAAGCGACTCAAGAATCTGCCTTTAGCTCCGTGGCTCTAGCCGGCAAGGGACAAGGATAGAAAGGAGTTCCCAAATGCTACCTCATCAATTGGTACGAAAGCCTACAGCAAGAAGGAAGGAATGATAGGAATGTTGCGGAAGAAAAAAGTGCTTTCTTTGAAGGGGGCCCACCGCACTCCAAGAGCTATATCGGTGGCACTCGGGATCTACTCTACTACTTCTTTAGTTACAATAGGACGACTAATCCTAATTCAGCTTCCTTCCCTGGAAGAGCAACTGAACCTTCGCTACGTTCCAGCTAGTCGAACTACCTCAGTGAACCAGAGAAAGCATTTCTATTCAAAGCAATCCACCCGGAAGGCTAGCTAGTCTCTAGGGGCTGAATCTCTAGAAAGAATATAACTCTTTTATATGATAATCAAAGTTCTTCGCCTGCTTCATCCGCAGAGCTAACTCCGGAAATGACTGCTTTCACTCGGTGATTTAGACTACTCTGACTCTCTTTGTTCTGTGATCTACTGGGACTCCCTTTCACTTTTGGTGGCAGCTAGTTCAATGGTTGCTAAGCTGGACGCCTGGTATTCTCTCCTAACGAATTTGCCCTTTGCTACTCCCTTTCGCTACCTGGAGCCAGGTCTTTCCTTATTATAGATAACGTACGCACAGGTGATCTAATTAATGGACTAGCTGAACTAATAAGGCTTTCTTTCCCTGTGGGAGAAGTTGAATCTTTCTAGGTCGCATTCGATCTAGAGAAAAGAAAAGCTATTCTTCTTAGCAGTTTTTCAGGAGCAAGAACAGCTACCTATTCTACCTAATCCACTGCTGACCACGGACTGACTCAAGCACCAAGACCGACTGTACTGCTCTTCCGACAACCGATGAAATGGCTGCTTCTTCTCTGCCTCCCCTCGGGAAGTCAAGCGGAAAATAGCCTTTATCTTCTCTTTGATGGCTGCTATCTTTCTATCCTGTTTAGAAAGAGAGCCCTAAACTAAGTTACCTTTCTTCTTCACAGCTTAACCACACTAAATCAGTCTAATGGGATCTAGGGGCGATCTATATAGAGATCGGTGAAGCGATCCCATTAGGGATCACCTGTGCTATCAATAATAAGGAATACCAGGGTGCCGTTAAGGTAGCTCACCCGGCTCTTCAATAGAAATCCCTGCAGTGAAGTCACCCGAGGGGAATTATATTCACCCTTCTTTCAGCTCAGCTCTTGTGATTGTGAAATGGTCTCTGTGGTTCGCTTGCCCTTGTGACTATGCTTTCTGTGGTGAACTTTTGCCGACTCTTCACTCTGTTCATGCTTAGCTGGAAGGTTAAGGTAAGGACGTTGAATTTGCTTTTGTAGTCTCGGATTATAAAGAAGAGCTAGTCAAGGCTTTTCTCTTAGGTTTCGGAGTGATCTATCTCTCTAACTAGAAAAAGAATAAGAGAAGGAAGATTCAGTAAAGTTGACTTGCCTTGCTCTGTAGCCGGGCTACAGATAGATAGATTCGGGGGAAAGATAATAGGAATACCCCGATTGTTCACGAAGTAACAGCTAGTGAATCCGCCCGTCAGTCCTTACTTGACTGACTTCAGACTGGACTGGAATGAATCATCCGATGAATCTTTCCTTCAAGGCTTTCCGCCTAAGGGCTAACTTGCTTGATCCCGGGATTCTCTTATACTTATATAAGAGAATCATTTGCCTGAAAGCGCTTAAAAGTACACCACACATTATGGTACCCTATAGAGTCAAAAAAAAGAAAAGAAAGTCACTCCAACCTTCCCATTGATCCCTACTTATCCATCCCCTCCCTATTTCTGCCTCTTTAGTTGGAACGACTGCCTACCCTTGGCCGGTGAAAGCTATGCACTGATTCCCTCTTCTCGTATCGGGCCGGGAACGAAAGCTTTTTAATGTGGGCATAGACCTAAGGATCAACCATAACTGAAGGATCCTCTGGTTCGACATTCTATCTCTCTGGGTGCTCTTACAATATAAGACATTTGTTTTCATTCCCCCGGTGGGTGGATTGTTTGGGCCTCTCTTCATTCGGACCAGGGGAGGGAAAGAGAATGGATCATGTTCTCCATGGGTCCGGCGGAACGAACATTGATGGTCGGATCCCTCTAGTTGCATTCCTTTGTTGAGAGTCTCATTTCTAGTATTCCTGGTCAAATTCAGATTGACTCTATACTCTCGTTTGCGAGACTTCACTCCTCAGAAAGCGTCCACACCTGACTTTATAATAATAAGAAGAAGGGGTGCTTTCCTCGTCTCCCGCCACGAGTCCTCCGTCTGAGAGAAAGGTGCGGGTTTTCAAGGTGGCAGGCAGGTTATACGGGCGGCTCCATACGGCGGAATCGGGGGAGTCTTAAGGGTCGGGGACAGAACAGGAGACGATGGTTTCCTACTCTGTTGATGAATCTTTTCTAGACTTAAAAAGCCTATAATATTCATATTCTTCGGCTGTGGCTTAAGGGCATGCTTTCTTTTATGGATGGAGAGAATCCGCAAGTAGGAATAAGAGCATTGGGGAGGGGCCTATCTGCAGTTGTCGACTCTGAACGAATGGTTTTATGTGAAGAAGAGGTGGTCACTTTTATAAAGAAGAAGATCCCGTTACAGTTAGGAAAGCAAGTGGTCGAAGAGCTTCTTTTTGTGCAGGAACTTCTTTTTATCCTACTCCTACTTCGCCTCCAGTAACTCTTGTTTTGATGCTTAAAGAGAGGCCTTCTCACGTAAGACACTAAGCCGTTCCTGCTGTCAAAGAGTTCCACATCTCTTTAACCTAGGAGTGAAATGCTTCCCTAAAGGATAAGCAACTACATCATGAAAGAAGGTAAAGACGCTACCCATTCCTCTAAGTAGGCCTATTACGGGTGCTAGTCAGACAGTTTCTTACAGTTCCTTACTAATATATTCATTCTTGCGCAATGAAGAAAGCGTTAAAAGTCTTATCCCGCTACGAACCTTGGCTTTGTCCCTTGCTTCCTTCATCTCGTCTATAGTTCGATAGTATAGCATTCCTTGATAGACAGAAGATAGCAAGAAAGCAAGGAAGTCTTATGCCGCTCCTATCTAGCCCCCGGAAGTGACTTCGATACGCTTCCTTCTTCCTTTGCTCCTTCCTCTAATTGGTACAGCTATCACTAATTCCGTCTATTGCTCCTTAAGGTGATAAAGACTCTGTTTAGTGTAAGAGTCAAGCGGTAAAGGGGCGAAGCGGTTAAGCAGGTAAGAAAGTCATAAAGGTACGAAGGGAATATCTCCATACTAGCAATCAGGCAATCCGGTAATCAGTATTTGGCATGCCCTACCTCTCTCCACCAATGGCTTAGCTATCTCTGCCTTCCTCCTCTCTCTCCCTTTGTTTAGCAAGATAGGAGTACTCTCTTTCCCGCTTGCGGGAGCAAAGGCATGAAGGAGCTTACCTTACTAAGGCATTCATTCAAAGGATTTTGGCTTCATCTGGCGTCCATCAGAGAGCGGTAAGAGTACTTAACATTTCCCTTTGGAAAGCATTTCTTTAGGAAGGAATCCCCTGTCATTTCCCAATTCTTTAGAAGTTCAATTGCCTAAAACCCGGAAATCCCCACTCGCTTCATTCTATGCTTGAAAGGATCAGGAACAGAGGGACAAACAGAAGTCGATACAAGCAGAATGACTAACCAAAGTACGTTCAGTTTCATCACCCGGGCCGGACCGACAGCGGAAGCCTAGCACTAAGTTCAATCTCCAGCGACAACGGTCCCAAATGCATGAACGACGAATTGCCCGCCAACTATGGACGGTATAGAAGATTCACTTCGCGCATACACCGAGAACACGGCATAGCCGCACCCCTTATAAATAACAAGGCCATTGCTTGGCTGCTTTCTTAAGTGAATTGGGGTCAATAGCAGGTGTGAAGCAAGAAGGAAGAGAGAGGCCTGTGCACAAGCTTGATGTTCAAAAGCCCAGGATCAGAGTGCTTCGCCCTAGAACAGAACATTTCACTCTATTTTCATTGGTCGCTCCTTGATTAGAGCATGGCAATTCGATTCAGATTTGGCAATCAATTAAGAAGGGTCTCCCCGAGGGGGATCAAGAGACAGCTTTTAGTCTCTCCCCCGGGTTCTGAGAAGAGCTGGTGCCCCAAACTCCTCTCTTTGGCTTATATCCATAGTCTGACCCGACCTCCTCGGAGACGCTTTGAATGATTAAAACGAGCTTTTCACTCGAAAAAGAAGGAGAGTTTTTCTTCTTGCATGCATCCTCTACTATGAAAGCTTACCTGGAATAAGGAAGAAAACCCTGATCATCCGCTTTAGCATAATTTCGTTTAAAGCATTTTTGAACTCGTTTAAGGAATTGATTGATCGAGTCCAATCAATGGGGTCTCCGGTAAGCCCCTTCGGGCCCTTTCACTTTCTTTTTTGAATCAAAGCAGGAACCTCTTCCAATTTCAAAGAATAGCCATAGCTTAGTGCCCGTAAACACATCCATCGGTTTTCATCTTCCCCGGCACAGTTTTAAAGTCCAGTCTCACAAGTACCAGAGCTATATATCCCTTAATCCAGTATTAGGTCACGGATACCAGTGAGGAGAGCCCGAAGGAGACAGAAAGAGACTCCCTTGAAAGAAGTACGATCAGAAAGGCTCCTCCTTACCAAAAGAAAGTCAAGCCCGATCTCTTTTCTTTCTTTTTTGTATTACCAAACCTAGCTTAGCCTTCGTCAATCTAACTAGAAGGAGACTCCCAACTATGGCAAGGCCCCCTTCAGGCTTAGGTTAGTCAATCCGGCCCTAGACGCCTTCGTTGAGAAAATCGCCGTAGGAATGGAGATCTTTCTTAGAGGGCTAGAGCATCTAAAGCTGAGCTGGAGAATATTCAATGCCTACTTTGAAATTATCCTAGAAATGACTCTCTTGCTGCAGAAGAGAAAAGGCTAGCTGTGAAGTATAGAGAACTCAGTACAGCTGAAGAAGCTTTTTTCAAGCAAAAGTCAAGAATTTCTTGGATAGATTTTGGAGATCAGAAGACTGGCGCCTACTAAAATAGTAAGCTCCAAAAGATCAAAAAAGACTATTAGGAACTCTTTATAGCATAGCTCTGATGGCAGAATGAGGAGTTCAAATTCAGAATGAGGCTGTGGCTTTCTATCAGAACAGAACCTGCTAGGGAAGTCTGATGAAGATCTTTCGGGGGGATAAATTTCTGATTTCAAAAGCCTATTACAGATAGAGATTTTTTCATATTGCAGAGGTATGCTGCTAGAGGAAGTGACTCAGGATGAGATCAGGCAAACCATCTTTTCCCTCAATGGGAACAAGGCTCCTGGGCTTGATGGTTATACAGCTGACTTTTGAAAGCCAGACTGTAGTAATCTTGGTGGTGAGGTAACTAGACCTATTTCTGACTTTTTCATGAATCGCAAGCTCCTTCATGAGGTGAATGCCACTACTATTTGTTTGCTTAGTCCCAAAGTGAACCCTGAAAGAATGAGTGACTATAGGGCTCTTTCCTCTTGTCAAACTCTCTACAAATGCATTTCCAAGATCTTAGCTAATAGAATGAAGTTTTAAATTCCTCAGATCATCAGTCCTAACCAATGTGCTTTCATTGAGGGGAGGAAGATTGTGGATAATCTCCTCTTAGCTCAAGAAATTTCTTTTAAGCACTCTCATAGGTCTGGGCTAACCTCTAGATGCACTTTGAAAATGGATCTTATTCAGGCTTTTGACTCAGTGAACTGGTGCTTCCTTTTGAATATTCTGCTTGCTTTGGGCTTTCCTGGGAAGTTTGTAAACTTGGTGAAGTCTTGTATCACTACAACAAGGCTTTCTCTTGGAGATAGAGGGTTTTCTGGGCGATTTTCCTGGCAAAAAGGCTTTGAGGCAAGGTGATCCTATGTATCCATACTTTTAATAGCTATGGAATTGCTTTCTTTCTTCACTTCTAAACAAGGCAGATATGGAGGGAACTTGACCTTTGAATCCTAAATGCAAAGAGGTTAGATTCACTCATTTATGCTTTGCTGATGACCTTATGATCTTTTTTGATGGTAGCTGTCAAGCTATTCAAGCAGTCACAGGAATGAATCTTGCAGGCTTTCTTTTAAAAAAGTCTCAGGCCTGAAGTTCAATGCTTTCAAAAGTGAGATTTTCTTCTCTGGTGTGGATGAGAATCATATTATGCAAATGCAGCAGCTTACTGCTTTCAAGATAGGGAAGCTTAATGATAATGATTGCAAGCCCTTGATTGAAAGAATGACTTATAAAAGAAATAGCTGGACTTCTAAGCATCTCTCATTTGCTGGTAGACTGAAACTTCTGAATTCTTTAATTGTCAGCATTCAAAATGATTGGTGCTTTTTATATTGCCTAGCTTTGTCATAAAAAAAAGCTATTGAGAGAAAGTGTAATGCTTTTCTGTGGAATGGGAAATTCTTTGGAGAAAGTCACCTATCCTAAGAAAGAAGGTGGTCTGGGAATCAATCAAATTGTGGATTGGAAGAAGGCCTGTGTGCTGTGTGCTTAGAGGTATTTGGTCTCCTTTCACCAAATCTGGCTCACTATGGGTGGAATGCGTGAACAAAGATCTGAAAAAGCGGAAGTTTGGGGTCTTAATCTTCCGCTCTTGGGAGTGGAGAAAGCTTTGGAAGCTAAGGGAAAAAGCCAGAAGAATGATTTTTCATATCATTGGGAAGGTCACATTCTTTTGGTGGGATTCTTGGCATCCTCATGGGGCTTTGCTGCAGAGCTACCGCAGGAGAATTGTTTATGATTCTGCAATCTCCATTGATACTGAGACAATAGTAGCAGCAGTTATTCAAGACAATGATTGGAAATGGCCGCCAGCTAGATCTGAGGACCTAGTCCAAATTCAAAGTGTCATTTGTGGAGTTCTCTTTCCTAAGCAGCAAGAGGTAGACAGGGTGGACTCCTTCTCAGAATGGAGAGTTTGAAGTTAGCAGCTCTTGGGAAAGTCTGAGAAAGAAAAATGTGAAAGTGGACTGCTTCATGTGTGGGGTTCTCATTGAATCCTAAGACCGAGTTTCATTTGCTGGCTTGCTATACTCAACAGACTATCAACAAAGGAAAGGCAAGCTAAGTGGGGTAGGCAAGTTTACATGCAATCTTTACTGTGTCAGCAAGATATAGAGACCAGAGATCACTTATTCTTTTCTTGCCCTTTGAAAAGGAGCAATATCTATAAAGATGTGGGGGGATAGAATGATGAATTGAATTGGGCTAAGAAATCTCTCTCCAAGAAGAGTGTGCTGGCTGTCTTGCTTAGATTAGCTTGGTGTGCTTCCATCTATTATATCTGGGGAGAGAGGAAGATAAGATTGCATCAAGGCAGCTGTCTTTCAGTTTCAAGTCTTGTCAACTTTCTTCTTGCAGATCTTAGCTTAAAAATGCAGTCTTGGAAGGAGTTAAAGATCAAAGTTGAAGTCACTCAACTCCAAGAACTATTCTGTGCAACTGGAATCTGAGATTTCCTTACTAATTGGAGCTCTTTAATTCCTTGCCATTAGTTTCTTCATCTGTATCTCTCAGACTTTTTTTTAGAGAACAGGCATTTTTTTGCAGTCTGCAGCTTTGGAGGAGTTTGGCCTTCTGCTGGTCTATTGGGTCTTTGCTCTAGATTTGATCTTCTTTCTTTTTTTTAGCTTTGCTTTCTTTCTATCTTCTGTGATGGGATTGATTCTAATCCTTTGCTTTTGCTTCTGCTATGTCAGTAGCTTTTCTTTAAAAGTTTTCTTGTGTGGCCTTGTAGCACTACGATGAAAGACTTTTCTGCCTAGTAGACTGAAAGGCTATTTCATCCCCTCCCCTAGGCGAGGGCTTTCCGAGACCAATCTGACCAACTAAACCGAATCAAGGGAATAGGAGTCAGCCACGGAAGACTTTACCGAATCTCCAGGTATATTATCTCCAATCGGGCAAGGTGCGTAGCGTAGAAGGAGGCTTCTTCCCATCTCTATCGAAAGAGAGAGCAGTCGTCACATCTGCGCTAGGTAGCTCTAAAGCTTACCGTCAGCCTTGATCCACTACTTCTTTTTTTTTTTTATATACGATCGCGCCGGCAATCAAAGAAAGCAGCAAAACCAACCTGCCCAAGCGGATTTGGCTAAACAAGAGAGAAAGGCCTTCTTCTTCCTCTCCGAGGGTGACTCCCTTCCTTAACCCATGCCCTTACTAAACGACCAAGAGCTAGCCACAAGAGCTATACCAAAATGAAACTGCCTTACCCGGGTCAACTACCTTTAGAGCGACTACCCTTAGAGAGATGTTCGCACGAAGATAAGGAGATTGGCCGGGTGATTGGAATATGAAGATAACTCTTTTTATTAGAAGTCAGAGATGGGCCTTGAGCCAGCTATGGAACTAAAAAAGCATTTCTCGATCTAGGTCTGGGTCTGGCATCGATTCCTTCTACCCTTCTTCCAACAGCTCTTAAAGAGAAAAGACTGTCTTAGTCTATGTCCCACGACGGACCGACAGTAGTTGAATCATCAACTTTCTCGATCTCGGCGGGTCGCTTACACGGAGGTAGAGTCAGCTGACCGTTAACGATCAAGATGTCAAAGATGGCGTCTACCTGACTTTCATCGAAATCCCCGACTTGAGAGAGTCGTTCTTTGAGAGAAGAGATCTTTTCTTTCTCATGCACCTCCTTCTCGCCATCTCATAAAAGAAGCGTAGTATAGGCGGACCCACCAACTCTCGCTTTGTCAATCTGGCGTATCCCTTTTCAGTTCTCCTCGGACTCTCCTGGCACTATCTTCCTTCTATAGAGGGCAGGTTCTCCTTTCTTTCCCATAAGGATTAGGATTTTCATTGCATATATATTTGAAGATCGCAAACTTCTGCTGTGTGCATCACACCACTGGCATTGCATAGCAGCTGTGAGTGCATGCTTGGTCCTTCCCTATCTCTTTTTTGACACCCGTCAGAATCTTCCTGGTGCGTCATCATAGGCAGTCTTTGATTCTTCCTTTCTTCCTGATATCCGGAGACAGAGATTGAATCTTCGGAGAGAAAGAATGGAAATGTCTTACTTGTCTCACCGCCTCTAACAAGACAATAACTCAGATCTACTTTCTTCTCCTTCTTTTAGACATGAGATCCTTTTGCAAAAGGCAAGCATTTACCTGAGACTGGCGGAAAGAAGAAAGACAAAAAGCTTTTTCATAAGTAAATAGAAAGAGAGAAAGCTACTTCCGCTGGCTTGCTAGTTCAAACTTGACTCACCAACTCTTCCCACGAAAAGATGAGCCAGGAAGGGATCTTGATCGGCCCTTCCCTTATTAAGAACGCTCTTTCCCTCTAAACTTCTTCTTTCTCAAATCTATCTCTCCATTTCTTCTATCCGAGCAAAAGAAGAATTGAGATGGACAGTGAATCAAGAGAATAGGCTGAATGCCAACCAATACCGATGAAAGTCAAAGCAACTCCATCAATTCTTTGGGAACCCTCTTCCTCTCAACCCCTCTCCCCTTTCTCGAGCTATCTAGCTTCTCTAGCTGCTACTCTAGTTGCTCTCAAAAGTACTCGCTCCTTTTATTACGCTCTTTATGCTCCTCGCCAGGTGGAGCTTTGAATCTCTCTTTCCAATTCACAAGTAGTCTGCTTATCCCATAGCGGATGCTTCCATAGTCTATCCCCTTTTTTGATTCCCGTATGCACCTTCGTGCTCGCTGGCCTTCTTGGTCCATAGCTTACCAGTAGTTTAAGAGTTGTCCCATTCCTTCCTTTTTTAGTTATTCTCGCTTTTCAATTCTTCTTTCCTCTGCTCTCTTTTTTGACTACGACTGATGAGCCCTCCAATGCTTCGCTTCCCGGGAATATGGGTTGAATGAATCTATTCTTTTCGGTCTCGCGTCGATCGGACGTTGATACGTAAGTCAGAGACACTGGTCATTCCCCCGTCGCCAGGTCCGCAGGTACGAGCCTCGGGGGTTGAGTAGGAGATTGACTTGTCTATGATCCAATCGGGCCGGATCGATTCGATAGAAAGGAAAGGGTAAAGGAGTGGAGTACTCGCCTTCGCTGGCTCACGAGAGGATGGAGGGTAAGCCAAGCAAGCCTGCCCCCCTAAACCTCTTTTATAATAGGTTGACCTTGGTCAGCCCATTCAAAATGGGGATTATGTGGATCTAGATTTGACTCCGGCGCCACCATTAGTAGGAAGCCAGCAAGCGCCTGTAGTTGCTGATGTTTTTCCGTAAAGGGGGAAATCGAGAGCATCGTAGCGAGCGTCGATCCCCCAAAAGCGAGGGGAATTCTCCGCGGAGCAGCAGGCAGCATTCTTAGATCGAGCCATGACTCACTTTAACCACAAGGTGAAAATCAGAAAGCAGTTGCAATCCATTTACCCCGTAGATCCATGGGAAAAGTCAAGGTCTATCCGGGAGCGGATCTTTGTCGGAAGAAGCGGGAATAACGAAATGGACCTCGAGAAAGTCAACCAGAGACTTTGAGATATGGAAAAAAAGAAAAGGTTGCCCTTTTTTTTGTCAACGAACTTAAAGGCCGAATACGACATTGGCATTTTGAACATGGTTGTACGTGCTCAAAATCGGGTACATTCCCTTGAGTTCTAATTCTTGTCGGTAGCCGAAGAATTGGAAGAGGGCGGAGGGTCCCACTTAATGCCAAATCAGCAAGCGGAGCCCTTTAGCCTTTATATGATGCAAGGAAGAATTGTATCGTAAATTCAAGTCGTAGGGGTGGGGCCCGCACTGAATGTCCTGAGATTTTTTGAACATCTTTTCGTCTTTCTTCCTTTTCGCAGTCTTTAGATGCCAATGCAATGCTTTTTTGACTTCATCTACTTGTAGTGTAGCATAATAAAGCGGGTTGTTGAGTATTTGACTATCCCCGATCTTCCTGAGTACATCGAAAACGCGTCTTTTGTATTCACCATAACATAATCAGTCTCATTATAGCTCGCCTTTTTATATCTTTCGGGGGCCCGAGGCGTTTACGTATTTTTTTGTATTCGTTCTCCCTGACCTGCTTTCCCCCCCGTACTACAAAGTCGTTTTGAGAATGGTCTACGTATATCTCTTTTCTTTTAGGTAGATGTTTACGGGATTTTCGTCTACCTATTCTTCCATTATGATAGGCCAGGCTAGGGAGTCTGCTCTCTCTGGGTCTCTGCTTCTCCTGAGGGTAAATAATCCCGCTCGTTCCATGCCTTCTTGTTTTTTCTTCATCGCCCCTCGAAGATGTCGATTTCATGCTTTTCATACTCTTCTTCTTTTTCTTGAAGCGAAGTGAGTGACTCTTGGGTGAGAGGGCCGCTCACGCTTAAGAAGAGTCAGCTTTTTCTTTTCTTTCTTATTTAGATGTTTTTCAGTCTTCTTTTCCTCTTTTTTTTTCTTGCTTGCTCTTTCATTTTCTCGGAGATCGTCTTCTCTTTCTCTTTAGAATCTATAATCATCGTCTCCTTGTCTAGTCTATTACCTTTTTGTTATCAAATAGATAAAGATGCTCTCCTCCTTCTCTCTTGCAAGATCGTATTGTCTAGGAGTGTCTTCTCTGACTTTCTAACTTAATCTGGATGGACTGCTTTCACCGGGATTTCTACCCGCTTCGCACCTTGTCCAGCTATTCTTTACCAAGCATGACCTCTTAAGAAGCCAAATGTCTTTAGAAGATAGAAGTCAATAAAGGCAGAAAGCTTATATAACATCAAGGAAAGATAGTTACATAAATCTCATCAAATCCTTGCTAATTTCCTGTATTGGTGACTGCCTTAGCTTATAAAGAAAGATTACCGGATGTCCCGTAAAGAAAGAGAATCTATGACTTCCTTTCTTTAAGGACTGACTTTCCTTACTACCCCCCGACTTCCTCTTCTGCCTTACTAATAGTTAGCACAGGACCGCCTCTTAGTAGAAAGCATTCGCCTTTGTCCTATAAGAAAGAGAAAGAGGAAAGCCCCGAAGGGCATATTATTAGAAAGAAGGATGACTGGCCTACTGATGCCTTCTCACTAGCTTAACACTAGCAGCACAGGCTTACCTATTCATCACAGACCTACGCTACGCACCTTGCTTGCCCTTTCCTCCAGAAAGGAATGGAATGAAAGACCAGTCTCATCCCCTTCCCCCGCTTTCAGTTCTTTCTGTGCATCTTGGATGAGTTGTATCATTGCTTTTCCTTATCTATGTCCCTTATTCAATTGGACAGCTTTCTTAATCAAATGAGATCCTTTCAGTAAATTGCATATCTGTCTTTCCTTCCAATCCTGTGCTAACTCTTATTCTTCTCAGTAGAGTAAATAGCGTTAATGGCGCATCAGAGAAAGCTATGCCTTTTTCCGTCGTAACAAAAGCCTTCTTTTCACATACCTAATGGATTCACTATGGATTTTCCCTTCAAGATCCTTTTTTTCCTAACTTGGCATTCTTCCTTCAAAGAGGTCACTAGTTGTCCTTCTCGGATCATTTGTATGTAAGTTGTCTTCTGCCTGTGTTTAGTTTATCCTTCTTCTATCTCTCGCAATTCAAAGAAGAATGTAAAAAGCCCGATGATTCTGTAGGATTTTTATAGATCAAAATCAACATGGAGACGTAAAGCCAGAATCGCTACTTAGTAATAGGCCCTCTCTCTATTCAATAGGTGGAGTCGTGTCAATGCATCCCACCGTGCTTTATTGTTCGCCGATGAAAGAGAGAGATGAAGCTTTAAGGGAGGAAACGAATGAAAGGGAAGGAGAGTTGGGAATCAACGGCTAAGAGGAAAGCAAAGGATAGTATTTGCTATGCCAATGTCAGTAAGCTACTATTTCTGCTGTGCCAGCTAAGGAAGAAGGGAAAGAAAGTCAGTCCCGAAAGTCGGAAGTAGATTCTTTCTTTAATTGAGAATGTCGAGGCAGAGGTCCAGGCTAGACCTTGGAAGCCAGGAGTGGAAGCAGATCAGAAGAACGAAAAGAAAGACTTTCAGTAGTGAGGGGTGCAGATGAGCGAGAAGAGGCTATGGGAACAACGCTTTGACTGCAAGAGATCCCATGAAAACTATTTTGATATTGAAAAAATGGAATGAAGGTCACCCCCAAGACAAAGCACTTTCTTTCCTTTGAAAGAAGCTAAGCATCTAATAACCAAGAAGGCAGAAAAGGGATCCTTTCATGCGATTCAATCTCAAATCAGGGGATTCCATGGTCAATAGATAGATAGGCTATTCAATAAGTTCAACTGGAAAAAGGACTCTTCAGTCTGAAAAAAGGAGTCTGTACTCTGCTCGCATAGCAAACAGCATCACACGGAGGCATTTAGGATTTCTCGTATATTGGCTTCATAGATCCATTATCACAGTTTCACCAGCAAGTCTCATTTCAGAGCACTTCTTCAACATAGCTGTACATCTGAATATCGGGAGTTGCCCTTGGGGTTCTGGTCACAGCGAACTTGTACAACGACTTTCATGCTATAGTCGATAGATCTCGACGCGGTTTTCCGGATTCTGTAAGAGTGCTGGCAAAATGGAATTTGCTGCAGGCATGGTGTTGGGCAAATTTTCCGTATAGAAAAGAAGCATCCCTGAGCAATTCAAGAGGCGCATCGTTTTCAAGGATAGATAGATGGCATAGAGTAAGCTCGATCTCAGCGGAAGAGATTAACATCAAATTCCATGTCTGGAGGCCGTATTCTCAGGGGTCAAGCAAGTAGAAGGCCCCGAAGTATATGACAAGGCTTTCAAGATTCATAACAATGTCCTCCCGCACTGCGTAATACTCAATTTCTTTCTTTTTCTTATTTTTCGAAGGAAATTGACTGGTATACCTTATTAAAGTAGTTGTTGATCCCCAGCCAAGTGCCATCCGAGAGTCTTCCAAAACTCTCTGCCATCTGATGCGGGCCACCTTTTGTAAAGCAGGAAAGAGTGTGCGCATGGTTCGCGTTTATAAGCTTCCTATGACGGAGCGTGCTTTCCCACCTCCAGGGGCTTCTGCGACACCCTGTGCTACTGCATGACACACACGTGTCTCCTACAGTACAAATGTGGCCCCCACAAGAACTCGCCCACATGACTCATCTCGTGGTGAGCCATAGGAAAGCACCTCTGGAGGTTACCAAAGGATCCTCACTGTGAGAGGGAACCACCCCCTCAGAGCAGGATGAGGTTCAAACCTTATATCGTGAGATTGTAACCTGGGATCCCGTCCCCGGACGGTCCCAATCTCACACCCAAGGTTCCGCCTCAATGGAACCTTGACCACACACGGTGATCAGAGGTCGATCAGGTACCACCTGATCCGCCCGAGGCTAATGCCTCATGACGCCAAAAAACTTAATTTAAGTTTGATGGACGTACACGCTCCATGATAAACGCCCTTACCATTCCATACTGCTCTGCAGTCAACACTCCCAAATCTGGAAATGCTAACCAAAACATCAATGAGAAAGGAAAAGTATGCCAGTCGGCGAAAACATTAAGAGAGAATGGCGCTTCCAACGTTTAGATGTCGGAAGACCTTGACGTGAGTAGATCTTATAAGATCCACCGCGTAACCTGTACGAAGACAGCAAATTGACTCGCAG
>NC_012116.1:40000-57500 GCF_054855325.1 Carica papaya
GGGGGCGGAGTTCCGTGTTCCAGAAATAGCGCTGTTAGTTACAGCGGCTCGGGTCTAAGGCTCTGTGACTAACAGCGTCTTTTACCTTTTTCATAATCATTGGTAAACATGAAATTAAAAAAAACACACACACACATGGATGGATAATGAAAAAGAAGAAAGTCTTGGGCAGGCCCATCTCTAAGACTTGCGAATCAAAATCAGGCTTTTCTAAAGGGGTTGACAGGAGGGGTCCGGTGCTCGCTTAGTGGCAAAGAGGTTCACTCTCAAATTTGATATGGGCAGGATTCTGAGGAGACGTTCAGCCCTGTTGCTAAGATTACCACGGTTCGTCTCCTTGTTGTCATTGCTGCAGCAAGGCATGGGCCTTGTAGTCGACCGGTGTGAGCACGCCGTAAGCGCACTACCGAGTACCACGAGTACACTAACGAGAGAGGAACTACGAGCAGAAATCAGTAGTCACTCTGCTACTTAAAGATATTGCGTATAAATAAAGAGAGGGAGTCAGTCTCGTGAGCGGCCGAGAATGTTATGTCAAAAGGACCAACGACGATGAAGGAGGAGAAGGAGGAGGAGTAGGAGCTAGCTTTAATTGAAGTAGGGCGGAATCGAAGCGAAGAAATTCTGAGTTCATGCCACGACGATCTATATGGAAGGGCACTTTTGTTGATGCATTCCTGTTGAGAATGAAGAAGAAGAGAGATCTTCTTTTGAACAGGAAAATTTGGTCACGTAGATCTTCTATTTTGCCGGAATTCGTTAATTGCTCCGTACGAATTTACAATGGAAAAACTCCTGTTCGTTGTAAGATCACTGAAGGAAAGGTTGGTCATAAATTTGGAGAGTTTGCTTCTACACGGAAACGAAGACTTTCGAGAACAAATAGTGGACCGGGAAGAATTAAGGGAAATAAGTAAAGTCTAAGGGCATATGGCACGCAAAGGAAATCCGATTTCGGTAAGACTTGATCTGAATCGTAGTTCAGATTCAAGTTGGTTCAAAAAAGGGCCAAACAAAAAGAATTGGTCTAATTTCATCAAGAAACTATGGTTTCTTCTTTTGATATTTTTTATCAAAACCTCAAAAAAGATTCTTATTAAGGAACTTTTTGACTGGAGCATTACTTGTATCCCTGATCTTCCTTTTTTGTAGATTGGGTGGCACCTTACCTTGACTTAGATTTTCTGCTTTCTATGATGGAAAAACAGTCTCTTCCTTTCGGAGGCGATGGAAGCGGTGCCAGCTCTTCGAAGCGACCGCGGTTCGATCTCCATTTTCCTCCTGCTGCGGAGGCTGAGCCAGCCTCCACGTCGGCCTCGGCCCCACGGGAAGAAGAGGAAGCCATAAGGCAACGTCTACGCGAAGAGAACGCCCGACTAATTCACATGTACGGGGAGGAGATACGGCGGCTCCGAGAAGCGATTGCAGAAGGGGAGCGCCGACTCAAAGAGGCCCAACTCCGAGAATCAATCCGCCAACAAGCGGATTCCATAAGGCAACAGCTCTTCTATCACGAATATGAGAGGGGTAGCGAGAAGAATTTCCGAACTACAAAAAGCAAACGAAGAACTCATATTAATAAGCTAAATTTTGAGCTTTAATAAAGACCGATTCGGGCGTTTTAGAAAGAAAGATAAAGATTAGGCTTTAAGACTGCTTTCTATAAATAGTTTCCGAAGCTATTGCATTGTTTGCCCCAATGATGGCCTTTTTGATCTCATCCGTATTCCAACTGAAGAAAATGGTCTGATTCTAATAATGGAAAAGGTGGGGCTTTAGCCTTTTCTACTATCAGAATCGGAATGTAGCCTTGAAGGGCGAGGCCACCCCCCTCGGGGTGGAGAGAGGAGAGCGGGTAGTGGGCTTCTCTCGCTGTTTCGGGAAGCTGTTCCACCGGTTGAGGTTCTGAGGGCTCCCCGAGTTCCGCTTTTAAGGTGGCCCTATTTTCAAGAAAGACAAGAGTTCGTTCTGGCTTTTCGTTCCTCTCCAACCTGGCTTTCGCTCCTTCCTTTTTTTTTAGCTTTATAACGAGCAGGAGAAGGTCATCTTTCTTGTTTTAGTTAGCCAGAAGTCCATAAAGACTAGTAATGACTATAGACCGGAGAAGTCTTCCGAGAGTTTCAAACGGAAGGATAGGTGTTGAAATAGGCCATACCATTTCCAGCGATTGGCACTTTTTCTTCGATGGGATCCGGAAAGCCTTGTACGCTTACTTGCTCCCCGTGATGTGACTTTCGATTTCGAGTGACTAAACGGACCATAGAAGGGACGAGAGATGAAATGAAGGGCTCGCCTTTCCTTAATAGTACGCCTCTTGGGATTTGAGTTCTTTCCTAACACTTTTTGTTGATGTTGATGACTTTCTTCAGAGGCTTTTCCAGCTTAATAGCCTGCCAATAGAAATCGAAATCGGAATGAGAATAGTCAAGCAAGCAATAGGAACTGGTACATAAGCACAAGCAATCGGATCTCCTCAGGTCAAGTCAGCACACCCGCTGTAAAGCCATCTTGAATAGGAAAGAAAGAACGGAATAATATGAGTCAATCTTGTCTTTGCTGTAGCTCTTTCATACCCTGGCTTTTTCACTAGACAAAGATGGATGCATTTTCTTTCTATCGAAAAAGAAAGCTATTGTTTCACTTTTATGCTATACAACCAACAACAATTTCATTGCCTCGTATTCCTCCCCCTCCAATGACCACACCTTTCTATCGTTTTCCATACTCCCCCCCCCTCCTCATCCTCAATCTGGCGGTTCCTCTCCTAGCGCTCAAGGAGTTGCTTCTTTTTCGCTTTTTCTTTTCTTGTGCTCAACCTAAAAACCTCAAAAGGTTGGGAGAAGGCATTAGTCGTCTAAGTCGGGCTGCTCATCAGTGCGTACTCTGCTCCCTCTTTCACTTCCGAGCATCTGGTCATCAGATTCCGAACATCTAGTCAGGCCTAGTACCGAAGTCGAGTGCTACCACTGAGCTTTGAATGGGTCTCCCCCTTTCGATGAGCAACAATCTGACATTGAATGCTTGAGCCATTGCTCGGACAATGAAAGACCTTGTCTTGTCTCTTTTGAAGACCTGTGCGCTTTCCCTTTTTCGGGCCTATAATCGCGAGTGAATCCTTTGTGCCCAGAAACAACTACTTCACCTGATCGGCAACCCTGGGATTCCTAGTGAAAACTAGACCTTCATCTCGATCAAAGGTGGGATCCCAGATCGCTGGAAGCTTCCTATTCGCCTTTCGGGGGGTCCCCCGTTGATAGATAGGGGCAATCTCAAGGTAGACAGGACAAAGACTACTATACGACAGCTCTTCTTTTCGTCCCACTTCTAGATTTCACCACCTGAAAACATCACTTGGCTATGGTGACTCTCTGACTGGCTCTTGCCTTCTCCCCCATTAGAACAGTTCCTGAGGAAAGTGATAGACCTGTCTTTTATACTCCTCTGCATGCGGGCAGCTCGTTCAAAGAGTTGAGGGATTTTTCGGCAATCTCCTAGCACCATTGCTTCCTTGATGGGCCCATGCAGGTTATCGATAACCATCTGTACTGCATCTTCCTCTTTTATGTTTCATTTTGCTTTAGCTGCTAAATTCCTCCATCGGTTAACAAAGGTAATGAATTCAAAAGCGGGCTGCATTTTTTCATTCACCAAATCACAGAGATTGGGGGATGTTCCACCTGGTGGAACTACTGGCTGGTGAATCTGTCAATCACATCGTAAAAACTACGATGAGCATCAAGGGGGAGAGATGAGTTCTACTTGAGTGCTTCCCCTTCTAATGACTTCTGATAAAGGTGGAAAAAGAACCCAGACTGGGAATCAAGGCCTCGGCAATCCCCACAGAAGGACAGCAAGCGATGATATGGGTCGCCGACCCCATTGTATTTACAAAACAGTATTTACTTTACTAAACTTCGGTATCTTGAACCCTTCCGGCAGAGCTACATCTGGATGTCGGCTAAAATCCTTGAATCTCAGTTTCCTCCCGTATTGGTCTGCTCTACTGCAGCTTATATCATTGCCTCAATCTCCATCTTTCTGAGAGGCTTCTCCATGGGGACCACAGAGCGATCATAGTCAGACTTTCAATAGGAGATTCATAAGCGAATCGCTTTCGAGGCCTCTCTCCTTTCCCATTCATGAAATAAGGAGCAGGAGTTCTTTGCATCCATAGAGGAGGCTCATCCATGATTGGGAATTGGAATGTGGGTACTTGAATGGATGCCCCTCCATTGATCTTGGCTTGCTTCATTGCATTCATGAATTCTTTCTTTGATTCTTCGGGCTTCTTCCTCTTCCGCTTTTCCCCATATTACTAATCATAATGAAGGGGCAGGAAATCGGTCAAAGGTATCCCCAAGTCGGAATTCCGGCAAAGACCAAGAAGTATCCATTCTTAACACTCAGAAACCGCCGGAGTGGGGGATTGTCCTGTCCTCCTCACTGACCCCAAAGAAGGTGGCTCTGTCGCTAAGTAGGCCGGCAGAGAGGACACCAAATGCCTAAACAAGACAAAAACCAACTATATGCTTAACACAAACCTTCCGGTCCTCTCTGACGCACACGGGGATCGGCCCTACGCACCGGGGGCGAAGCCTAGAGGTCACTTTAGCTTGTTGTACCGGAGTGGTTCATCGGCAAAAAAACAACAATGGGTTGTAGCATTTCCTATTTCTTGATTTGTCTAGGGAATGTAAAAGAGGGCTTTCTCGTCTAAAGGCAGGGGTGAGCTTTCTCACTATACAATGACCACTACGAACGAAGGACCAACGACGATCTTATCCGTCAGGAGAAGGAGGAGCTAATTCGGACGGAATCGAATGATTACGAGATAGACAATGATAAGAAAGAGAAAGCTACTTCTACTTATTGTTCGAATTCTCTTTCAAACCAAGGGCATTCATCTTTTTTGGTGGGATGAGTGGGTGGTAAGCGCCTTCCCGGACTTAGCCGAGATCATCCAGTACAAGATGGTTCGGGGTTCAGGCGCATCGAGCTCAAACCCGAACCCTCGGTGGAACATTGACCTCAATCTGTCTCCACGGGAAGAAGTCTTAGTTCCCGTTGAGGAGGCTCCCGAACCCGATATGGATGTGTACGGGGGGACCGCATTAGGGCGATTTTTCAGGCCCAACTGCAATCACAAATCTCTCAAAAAGAGAACGCCATAAGGGGGGTCCTTGAAGAACTGGTCCAGGCCGAAATCTCCCGCCGGGGATTTTTTCGCTCGGATTTCGATTTCCGCAACCTGGACCCATTTTTGGCCCAGGTCATCAGCCAACATAGACCGCGCTTTGATCCTGAAAAATGGGAGAAAAAGCATGAATCTTTTTCCCGGCTGTTAACCCAGCTTAGGAAAGATGATAGCTCCATAAACTATCAGGTGAAAGGCAATATTGAACGAAATCTTCTGTCTTTCATTGTCCAAGAATGAAAAAGAAGGTTCTATCAATATTGTGTCGCCCCAGGGAACCCCCTCTTTTGAGTTAATAAAGGTTTCGGGATGGGCTTTTTCTGCTTTTTGATTTTCGGTATGCCGCTCCGCGAGCAAGGAGTGCCACGCACGAGCGGAGCGAAAACAAAGCAGGGGGAATTCGGGGAAATCCTTTTCTTGCGTATTGAATATAGATCCATGTCTTTCTTGTTCCACTAGCAAGGACCAAATTCTCACATGTCCGTTTCGTTATTACAACCTTCTTTTTTGATGTCAAAGACCAGAAGCTACGCGCAAATTCTCATTGGGTCTCGGTTGTTCTTAACAGCGATGGCTATTCATTTAAGTCTTCGGGTAGCACCACTAGATCTTCAACAAGGTGGAAATTCTCGTATTCCGTATGTACATGTTCCTGCGGCTCGGATGAGTATTCTTGTTTATATCGCTACGGCTATAAACACTTTCTTGTTCCTATTAACAAAACATCCCCTTTTTCTTCGCTCTTCCGGAACCGGTATAGAAATGGGTGCTTTTTTTACGTTGTTTACCTTAGTTACTGGGGGGTTTCGGGGAAGACCTATGTGGGGCACCTTTTGGGTGTGGGATGCTCGTTTAACCTCTGTATTCATCTCGTTTCTTATTTACCTGGGTGCACTGCGTTTTCAAAAGCTTCCTGTCGAACCGGCTTCTATTTCAATTCGTGCTGGACCGATCGATATACCAATAATCAAGTCTTCAGTCAACTGGTGGAATACATCGCATCAACCTGGGAGCATTAGCCGATCTGGTACATCAATACATGTTCCTATGCCCATTCCAATCTTGTCTAACTTTGCTAACTTCCCCTTCTCAACCCGTATCTTCTTTGTTCTGGAAACACGTCTTCCTATTCCATCTTTTCTCGAATCTCCTTTAACGGAAGAAATTGAAGCTCGAGAAGGAATACCAAAACCTAGTTCACTCGCTGAGTCTCTTTGCTTTGCATCCATGGCTGAATGGTTAAAGCGCCCAACCTATACCAACCTAATAAAGAGGGAAATTCGTAGGTTCGATTCCTGCTGGATGCACTTGGAACGTTCAGTTCAATTGCTGCTCACGAAATTGTTACATATAGCTCGCCCTTATAGCTTATGGGGCACTTCACTCGCTCAACACTCGTTCAAAACATCCAATCGTTCTTCACTCGCCAGTCAAAGGCCCCTTAGGGCCTTGCAAAAGGAGGAGAAGAGCTTGGTCACGTCGGTGGGGCAGCACCCCCTCCGATTATATAGCAAGTCTCCTTACCAGGTTGGTATGGGCGCACGCGCGTATCCACATCCATTTTCAATAGAAGATTCTCCGGAGGCAGAAGTACTATAGGTATAGACGAGGAGACAGCGCCTAGAGGGGTAGGAGCATTCCTCGCATCGGAATAAGTCCCAGTACTAGTATCCATCCCCCGACCCCGCACCATCACTATTACCAACAGAAGCAAAGTCAGAGCTCATTAAGTTCTTTGGCCCGCCATTCCTATTCTAGTTGCTAAACCTGGTTGTTGGTATCCCTCCATGTGGTGGGTGGATCAAGCCTTCTCTCTCTCCGGTGTAAGGAGAAGTTCCGGTTGAAGAAGTGTTGAGTTGTGACAAGCTATATGGCTGTGACATGGAGCCACTCAAATTCGGTAAGTGAATCCAAGCCCGGTCCCGACGCCTCCTTCATCATTAACATCTCTCTTTCTCATTCCCCGCTTGACATCTTTGTCTCTCAATGGTGCTCTGCTCATTCAGGAGAATTTGAAAGACTTAGAGCTTTTTAAAAGCTTTTGCTACGGGTTTTTCAGGGCGGCCCGGAGAGGATAGTAGTTTACCTATATTCGAATACCGCGAAATGTCGAGTTCGTCGGGCGAGTATCCCGGGGGAGAGAAAGAGTTGTGCCAAAATAGGTTATCTAATCATGCAACTGAGACTAATAGCCCGCGGGCGGAAGGAATAACCAACGCCTAGTCCGTTTCCGGTCGATCGAATGCCGATTATACAGATCATTCGGCGAATGGGAAGGATGGATCAGAGGGAGAAGCATTCGCCCATGTTCGAAGTGAGAGACTCGCAACCATGAATGAATTCGATCGATCAGCCTACCCGGCTGAAAGGAGATGGGTCGGTTGTGGATAGAGAGGTAGGGATCACCGGATATGGATTGAGAGTTTCACCTACCTGGTAGATGTGTGCATTTGACCTCTACCCATACCTTTGCTATCTATGCTCCAACCATGATAGCGATTGGATTATGCTATTGGTGCTTCTTTCGGGCAAACTGGTTCAACCAGCCCGGATAAACCACTTCGAGGCTTTGCCTCATACCCGGTCTAACTGAAACTTGGACTTTGATATGCTATATAAGAAACTCTTTTTGGCTTCGCCCCCGCTTTGTCCGTCCTCACCTCCGCCTATACGGGATCAACTAGATTAGCTGCTATCTATTATTGATTCACAGGGAGAGGCACAAGCACGTCATGCCCGACAGACCCACCTCGCATTGGGGAGATCAATGAACAATGGGACTTACCAAGACCATCGACCTAGTCCAAAAAACGAAAGACTTCGCTTAGACCGGTAAGGACTAGGGGATAGGCTTCAGACAATGGGGCATGCGAGGAGATATAGATACCCATAGTCGGATGCTTTCAATGCTTCGTATACTGAACTGAATACGCGGTAAATTCGTCAAACAAGTTCAGTGGCCATTTCGCACTAATAAATCAAATAGCACGATCTCCGGTTTAATGAATGGTATGGATTTTGCTCCGCTCTAGTTACCTTTGCTTCTGCCTCTGGGGAGGGCTAATATAGGGACTGACTTTCTTTGAATCCCTCTTCAACAATTCTCATTGCCTTTCCGGGCCCTCAATCTCAACGTCCCATCTACTGAATCATGCCATTTTCTTCTATTAAGATAGCCTTGGCTCGCTCGTTCGCAGCACAATCTTCGATTTCCTTTCTTTATTTGGCTTTCGCTCCTCCCCTGTCAGCCTAGGCGACTACTCACCTGCCCGCTAGCAGTAACCACCAACTGCATAATAGGATAGAGGAAGTCTTTCGGCCCCGGTCTGCTCTGCTCTTTGGGAACTCGCTTCTTCGGTTGATGAATTCGTTGATGAACGAGCTCTTGTCTTCCCAGGTCCATGGTACCGTAATTAGCCTCTTTCGTCGACTCTTGTGAATGGTACTAATCCTCTTTCTGGTCCTACGGCTAAGAATCTTTATAGCCCTTTCGTAGACCCTGACTTAAGGCATAAACAAAGGAAAGAGTCAACCGCACCCTATACCCCAAACGTCAATGAGAATATGACGGCCAACCGTCTAGTATAGTATTGGTTTCGAAATCCCAAGTCAGCGAGAAGGAAGTCAAGAATTCCAGCTGCTCGTACCAAGAAATGCCGCATTTTAGTTAAGGCGGTTGAAAGGGGCTAGAACACGAGTTACGCCTCTTTTCGGTTTGGTTTTTTTATTTATATTAGCGAGAAAGAGAGCGATTAAGCTCATTTAAAGCGAAGCTCGTAGCTCTCTCTAAGAAGAGGTCAGTGGATGGGAATAATCAATCATGCGAAGAGGATTAGGGGGGATACAAGTGTAGGAAGGATCACAGATAGAGAGAGAAGGAGTCTAACTAGGCAGTACCCTAGCAGCGGGGCGCTACCCAACGAGATAGAGAGCAATGGTACTTGCCAGAGTCGAAGAGGAAGATGGAGAAGTCTAAAGCCTTCCTTAATCTTAGTGAAAGAGGAAGGCTTAGGTGAAAAAGCACAAATGATGTCGAATATCCCAGCTAGAATAGGAATAGGAAATAGGAGAGACTCAGGAATGATTGTAGACTAAGGCTAAGGCTCTGATTCCCAATAAGCTATTCGGAACTCCACTCTTGGGCGAGAGACTCCGTGGTAGAGTTGCCCTCTCTCTTCACAGAATGGCTTTACCCATCTCTTAGTTGCAAGGTGGTGGCATTATCATCAATCAAGCGGTGCTCCAAGGCGGAAGGAGCAAGCAAGGGGTTAATTTAAAGGGCTTTATCTGGTCTAGAACGGCTCCCTCTCCTATTCGCGATAGGGTTCTATTCCAAAAGCGAGATCCCAGTGAGCGTGATGAAAGAGTGATTACGCCCTCATGAAGCTAGGATTTAAGGATGCTACTTAGTATTTAGACAGAAGGGAGGAGGAGGGAGTGAAAAAGGCCAAAATGGTACACCTGCTATATACCTTGTGCGTTTATCACAAGAGTTAGCGATTGGTGAGGTCTGTGAATGATGGAAGTTTGCTTGCTCTACCATAGGAAGGTCAAACCAACCCATGGATCCAATCCTTGAATGGGGTCCCTATCTCTAACCAAGAGTCATTCAATCAGCTCAATCCTACAAGTATTTTAACAACATCAACGCAAGGACTGTTGGAAAAAGGGCTTTAACAGAAGATATAACACAAGAGAGAGTGCTCCTCCTTTCGAGCAAATCGGGTTATAGGTATAGGCTAGATTAACTATTTAGAATCAAGGGGCAACGAGTGAGTCAAGGGCTGAGGGAAGAAGAAGACTGAGACGGATTCAAGAGATAGGCACAGGCGTCCTCACCTCGAAGAAACTAACCGACTCTCATCAACAACAAGCTGCAATCAATCCCATTCCAAAAGGGAACGCATCCAGGCAGCTATATCGCTTGAGTCATGGTGGCTTCATTGTGGGTAGGCTGATCGGAAAGACCTCACCACAAACGAACTCTTGCTCAGCGAGTCGTTCATGCTCAGTCGATCGTTTACCTCTGTTCACTATCTCCCTCTCCTATCTATTAAACTGATAGGATCCGTAGGCTCTCTATAGCAAGACCCCGTTCTGCACGCTCTTCGGCTATCCATGTACCATCCATCATGGAGATCCTTCGAGAAACCTCTTATGAAAGAGATTCAAAGGTGAGCAGTAAGCCGCAATTGAGTGCTTGTTTTACTGGCTTCTTGGAGCGATTAGAATGCCATGTGAAGGCGCCTCCTGAGTGAATTCCCTTTTCATCTCACTTATCATTAAGTGCTTCTCCGCTCAATAATCCCAGTGCTTGAATAAGCAAGGCATGGTTTAAGTTATGGCAGTGGCCCGTCCTCCCTCCTCCTCTATGTATACCCAAGTCAAGTTACCAATGCATCTCCCTTACACCCCCTTCTTCTTTGGAGAGTTTGTCACTCCTCAACCTCGAGCTATGACTTATATAGCTACCTTGAAGCAATCATTGGCGGCGACTTAGTCTTGTTCAGCGCCGATTTCTTTGATTGACCTCAGTCCATGCTTCCAAAAGCCCCGGATTAGCACACATAGGATTCTGGCTTTTCCGTCCGAATCCCATTCTATGAGGGCAGCCTCACTAGCGTTCCTTCCTATAAGGCTAGACAGACGATTCCACATGTTCGTCCGTTACTCACCGGCATTTCTTCCAGAATGAAGAGAGAGAGTAGAGCTATTGAAGTGGAAAGCCTATTAGGCTCGGTACGCTATACACATCCTGTTGCCAGCATCTTCGACCCTTCTTTCCTTGCGCTCCGGCCAAGTCTTCCCGCTCGCTGAGAATGATTCCTTTTAGAACTCACTAACGCCCTCCTTAAGGCCTCGCTCTTGATCCTATAACTCTGAAATCCTATGAAAGGGGTCTTTGGGCTCTATCTTCTTATTGAATCTATAGAACTAGCTCGAGCAAGCTTAAGAAAAAAGGGAATTTAAGGTACTATAGGAGAAGGGTTCGTGCCTTTCCCCGATGAAATAATCAGGAATCTAATCTTTGTTCTATGTTTGGGAGTAAGCCAGTCAATGTGCCCGCTGTGGTGTATGAGCAAGCGATCTGATCCTATGCGCCTTTCTCCTTTTAGTGAAACCAACCCTCCCTTAGCTCGTGTTATCAGAACAGCGCCAAGTAACTTCATCCAGTGAAAAAGAAGGATAGGATGATCGGGCTTGAATGAGAGAAAGAAGAGTTCGTTTGTGGTGAAGTCTTGGAAGTCAACTAGCTCGACAAGTTGCTTATAAAGATTTTCCAGAAGAAGGCAGAATTGCTACGAAGGCTAATCAGATAGTGACAGCATTGGTTGAAATATGTACCCTCCCGGTTGGATCCTTCTGCTGTAGAATCTCGCTTTACAAAAGGTATGTCCGAAGTCCCCTTCTAAGCCAAGCTCTCTGTTCTATTCCATTTGCAAGCTCTTTAATATCCGGGAGTAGCCTTTCCCTTTCTTCGCCTCTCCTTCGGTCTCATTTTGGATTGAGTTAGCTAGGGCTGCCACCCTTTGATCGTGCATCTTCCTTACTGCCTTAGTGGGGCATTCTCTCATAGGCTGCATAGAGCGCATTCAGTCTTTGAATCAAATGACTCTCTCTGGGGACGCGAATCTCTATCTAGCTTGGGAGCACCTTTTCTGTAAGCCATAAAAGGAGTCAGTCTTATTCAACAAGCCCTTCATCCCAAGTTCTTAGGTAAGGATCTCATTCTTGCTATGGAGGAGCAACCCACATGTGTTAGATATTCCTAAGCAAGAATCATTCTATATACCGGACCACCTTCCACTCCTTCTCTCTGATTTGAGAGAGCAAGGCTTCAACTCCCACTCCCTATTGATGAAATTGTGATCTCTTAAGGGGGGTGCCAAACTTCCCCGAAGATTGTGAAAGTACCTGTGCCACCAGTTGGTCAGTGGGTGCCTGTGGTACAGAAGTCCAAGTCTGAGAAAAAGCCTGCAGAGGGAACATCTGTAGAAGTCCAGTCACCGAAGCTATCCAGGACCCAGAGGAGAAGGTTGTTGAGGAAGAAGGCTTCAGTGAAAAGCGAATTTCAGCTTGAGGTGGAATCAAAGCCAGAGATCGGCTTGACAGTGAGATATCCAGCAGAAGGTCAAGCTGGAAAGAGAGACCGCAAGAAGCTGGAGAAGGGACAGACCTCGTCAGCGGAGTTTTTCTGATGAGCTTTCAGAAGGCTTGGCGGAAGAAGATGACCTGATGGAGAAAGATCAGAAGGATGAGGAGTCCAGCAATCAAGCTGTAACCAAAGAATCTGATTCGAAGTCAAAAATTCCGTTCGGAAGCTTACCTGAGAAGGTGGACTGCAGGATGGTGCTGTTCTGCTTAAAACTAGGCTAGGAAATGGGCCTAACTCCATTCGCTGATGAACCCTTAACCTCTGGCGGTATGCTTGGTGACGTGTGCCGTCTACTTTGCTTGAGTGCATACACTAGGGCTATCAAAGTGAGCAGCTTCTCCTGTCCACTATGGCTGCCTTGGTCTTCTCAAGGAAGGCAGCCATCCCTCATGGTAGGAAAGCCTCACCTCTTAGACAAGGTGCAACCGCGAGCTTTTCTATAAGAAATTTCCGCCCTTCTCAAAGACAGGCGAGCCGAACCTTCATTAGCTTACGTGGGAATGGAAGAACTGGGGCACTGACCTATCATTCCTACTCTTCTTGTTCTCTTGGTATTGACCCTGAAAGGGAGTTTATGAGGCGACACAGGTATGGTATACAAGAACTTCTCGTCTAACCTACATATATATAGTGGTTTTTCTTTCCTTCCTCCTGGGGAAAGGGCTTTTTTAGCTATGCTTTTGAAAAAGAATGTCTGCTATTGGCTTAGCCCCACCAACTGAAGAAAGGATGCGCGTACCAACCAAAGTCTGGAATTTCCGTTCTAGGATCAAGAATCTCCTTGGTAGAAAGAAGCGGAGATTACAAATTCGTATTAGAGGAGGATCTTTACCGATATACCCCGAAATAGGAAGAGCAAAAGCCACTCGACTCTTAGGGAGAAAGGAACTCGTAGTTCTAGTACCTGACCAAGCTCTAGTTGACCCTGAACCGGAAACCGGAACTTTGGCGGAGCCAAAGGTAGCATAGCTTGTTCCAGTTCCAATTGATCCAGTTGGAGCTTTTCGTTTCGTTTTCCTATTTCTTCTTTGAATCGTTTGATTTTATCCAGTTAAGTTATCTATCTAAGGCTCAAAGACAAGAAATGGCTCTACCTACTATACCAAGACGAAGCAAAGCCCTTTCTATACGCTATCGATTGGTATAGCTCAGAATGGTTCTGGATCGATTCCACCGGAACTTCAAAACGATTACTGGCCGATGTTCCGGTATGGCGGGTGGTATATATACCATTATAGGGAGCTCCGTCCATACCAATGGTGGAGTGAAAAGCTGTCGTGATTCATCTCCACCTGCAACCATGGGAACTACAAAAAAATCTAAGCTTTTTGAATAAACCGTCGGCTCATGGAGCTACTGGGAATGATACTGGCAGAGAAGGGTAAACTCCTGCCTTCTTATGTTATGCCCCCAAACTCAAAAGTGTTTTTCTCATTCCCCCTAGCTCACATGGAGTATGTTACGCCTTCCAATTCACCCCACCCCGACGTCCCAATGTGTCTTTTTTTTTCGTTGTTCACAGCTTGACTCTCATTTCTGGAGCGGAAGTTACACAAGCTAAGGCTACCTGGTGGTTACCCCAAGGAGGGCTGAATATCAGTACTCAGATGGCACTTCAACACAGATGAACCCTATAGCGCTACCTTTTCTTAGTTCACTCGACCTGGACAAAAAAGTGTTTCCCGAAAATCCAAATGGACTCCGAAACATAAAGTCAGAAGACCAGAACCCCGTGTAGACTATGAACCAACAAAAAGAAGAATGCCTTTGAGCTCTTTTTCAGGTTCTTCCTTGATGACCGGAAGTTGGAGACGGAGACGAATGTGAGGCCTAGACCATAAGCTAAGGTCAATCGAGTGCGCCCGGAATGACGAGTTCAAAAGCCAGGTTCAGTAGACCGATCAACTAACGCTTCTCTTGGATGTTGGGAAGCCCCACTGGTTAAGTTAACAAACGTATAGAAAGAAAAGAGATCTCTTTTCTTTTCTTATATGAATAGATCGATATGGCTTACGGGCAGGGTGGATAGCTGACGAATGCGCTTTCTTTCTTTTGTTTGCCCGGAGGGGATCCTGCTCCTGATCTAGTGGTGGTTCCTGGTGAATAAAGATTCCCTTACCTAAGACGCGACGAGCTCACTGTGGAAAGACTGAACATCCGCCTGTCCTCCAGTTTCAGGTCTTCCTTATGCAGGTTATGAATTCAAGGTGGAGGTATCCCGAATATGGTCGAAAGCTCATCCCTAGTTATAGATAGAGCAGTCGGTCTGTCTCTTTGACTGTCAGTCTGGCAGTCATTCTGTAAGTTATTAAGTGAAGAAGGGAATTGGAAGATAGAAGAGTTGACCCCGTCCACCCCTTTCTATTAGATTAGTAAAGTGCGCTCGCCCAGCGAGAAAGGCCCTAAAAAAAAAGAAGAGAAGAGAACGAAAGAAGACTACTTCGTATTTGGTCACTATCATGAAGTCAACAGCACACTTCCCGCAGCTAGCGCAGGGACAGCAACCTAAACCGAAATCGCATCAGTAACCGAACTCGGTATTTGAAGTTCCGGTCACAGTGACTCTTCCGAAAAGAGGAACTTTTCTTTTGAGAAAGACCAGATACACCAGCAGGAGCTTCAATCGCAATCGTCATAATCGGAATAGGCGTATTGGCCTATATGAATCCCCTTGTCTAGAAGTTATGAACCTCGTACTCGTCTCTCTTTCACCTCGTATTTTGAATAGGCAAGACGCGCACAAGCAAACAAAGGAACTGGGTCACGATGGGAACGGTCAATCAACGTTTTCCGGTTCGAGTAGGGACGGTCGTCTCGTTCACCACAACTATCTATTTGGTTAAGTCAGTGATTGAAATCAAAGCAAGGTCCGTGAAGTCAATGAAGTAGCGGGGTCAGCAGGTCAATCCGTCGGTCTAGGGATAGGTTGGCAAGCAGTTAATCGATATCTGGAATGAGTTCCCCTTCCTTTGTGTGTAAGCGAATGCGTTCCAAACCTTGAAAAAGGATCTCAAATAGCCTTTCTTTTGTAGTCAGGCTATTAGTAGCTCGTACCGCTCCTCTAGTTCAGGTAGTTTAAGAGTGAAGCTAGCTTAGTTCATCGATTTCAGTATGAAACTCTTCCCCTTCATCCCTTGCTTCTTTGAAAGTGTTTGAGTGAAGGCAGCATAAGTGCATTGGTCACATAGGCTTGAACCGCTCGTGTCCTATTCAGTCAATTCCTTGTTTAGTCTGATTGTCAAAGTCTCGCTACTAGTGTGCGAATTCCGTAGCCTCTTCTGCTAGCCCTTCCCGGTCAACTGCGGAAAACCTTCTCAATTCAATTGCCGATTTTTGAGCCTATCTCGCTAGTTCAAGCCCTCTTATGGGTCTTTGTACTAGTTCTGCTTTCACATGCTCTTTAACTTGCCCTGATCTGCCGTCCAATCCACATACATTCATTCTACTCGGTAAATATGGCTTAGCTGGCTCTCCGCCCGCCTCTCTATTATTGATAGGCTCGGTAGGCTAAGTAAGTACTTCCATTAGCCAGCCTTTCTCGTTGAATTAATATACAACCGAAGACCGATATGCCAATAGGACTCTCGGTTGCATAGAGGAAGATAAGAAAGTCTTGCAGCTCACCTCGTGCTTCCATCAAAGGAAAGACTCGGCTCTCACTTTCTTAACATAAGGCATAAGGAAGTTTTTTCAAACGGGAGGAAGTCGGAAGAATGGTTTAAGGTGAGTTGGTGTAATTGTAGTAATTCGATTTATACTTCGAAATGCTGCTATTATGCTCCTACCCCACCAGCTGGAAGAACTGGGGTTGCAGCAGCATTAGTTTAAGCAAGAGCCAGAACGAGCATTCCAACCAGAAAGGCCATGGAATGAGAACACTTATACGTAGGAGCACCGGGGGGGGGTAGATTCACTCACCCTAGGTACTTCAGAAATGAAAGGGGTATTATCTACTAAAGAGGTATCGGCAGGCCAAAAATGAGTACTTCCAGTAGCCACATTCAGAGAAGCCCATAAGCGGTTCGCGTCAATCCCCCATAAGCGACCCGACTCAACACCCGAGAAAAAACCAGAGGAATTACTGTGCGCTTCCGTAATGAGACCGGGAAGGGGCAGCTCAAAAAGCCAAGGCAAGGAATCCCAATACAACCCACAACCTAAACATAGACACGGAATAAGTACTGAAAGGATATCAGACAAAGGGAGAAAGACATGATTAGTTTTCACAAGACCACAACTAAGCTCCAACTGCGAATGACGGAAAGTGTTAGGCGGACCACTACGTGAAAAACGTTTGTTAAGAAGATGAACCAAACCTTTCTGCGGGAAAAGTGTCTCGGGAGAGCGGGGGAATCGAGGCCTAGCCAACACCAAAACATTCCAAAGATTTTGAACGTTAAGCGCATATCTCAAAACTTTGACACCAAGGAAGCCCTTGCCACGAGTAAGGGGGTTCTTCATTAGATATGGCTCCAACTCCAGATAGATGGTGCTCGAAAAAAGACTTAGAGCCAGAACGCGGCAAACCAACAGCTTTAGGCCTAGGCAGAGAGAAGTTAGCACCGACGGTATTATCCAACGAAGTCATAGGGGGAACCCGGAAAAAAGCAAGCCGGAACCTATATTTGGTTATTCGAGTTAGGCCTATTCAACAAAACTTGACAAAGGTTTCGTCCCGCATAACAAAAACACACTTTTCTTTTTCCCTATTTGTAAAGCTACAACGTTAGCCGCGCTTTCAATAATTAATAAAGCAAGTCACCCGCTGCACTTCTTAATTAACTTACTTGACAGAGGAGAGACGCCGGCCCCAGACATTTTTTGAAATCGTTTTTTTCATTCGGCGTGGTGCAACATAAGCAAAGAGCACCGCAGCTCGTTTCACAGCTATTCATTCCCTTATATTACTTCTATAAGAGGGCTCTGGGGGGCGCCCACCCTATCCCGCAACCCCCATTTCCTCGATTCCAATTGGAAATCTACTACTGCATACAGACCAGGAGCCCCTCTAGTCTTTGTTAGTTTCTACCAATGCGTTTTACGAAAGATATTAGAAAGGGGATGTTCAATAGAGTAATCCTAAATCGCTCTCGATAACCTGAATATGCCCCTCTCATTTCTTTCCCCCCTAGTCGCCCACCTTTTTTTCA
>NC_012116.1:62500-77500 GCF_054855325.1 Carica papaya
GACTGGATCTAATTCCCTCTGCGAGCTACCGGATCTAATGCACCATTCTTCGGCCTATTACGAACAGTTTCGATGTATCATATCGTCTTGTCTTTAAAAAAGATTCGGCAGGTGATTTGAGCCCTTCTTCCTTTTCTTTCAATGGGAGCTGGGTCTGACTTATGTCACTGTCCCCTCTTCTCCTCTTCTTGTGAGCATGAAACCATCAAGAGTCAAAGCTGAGACAAGGCTAATCGCTAATCGTGATGTCTTACTATATTATATTATAATGGATACCCTCTTTCCCTCGCTTACTTTAAGCTGGGTTGCCAATCTTCGAAGATCTGTAGTTTCGATAGCAATTCCTCTTTGTTTACATGCTACCCTCGCTCAACCTCACCCCAGGGAAGACCGTACATTTGACTTGATCGGAGTTCCTTCTTTCTTCTGCCTCTAAGATCGAACTGGCTGGCAGGCACTCCCCGATTTGCTGCTTTCTGACTTCTTGTAAGCCAACTAAGACATCTTATAAAAAAGGCATGAAAGCCTACCTCTCAAGGGTTTGTACAAGTACTTATCGAAACTCCAGTTTTCCAATGCTTGTTCTCCGTCTTTTCTGCTTGGTTACTTATCCAATTCCGATTCAAAACTGACCTACTCAGTTTGTTTGCCAATGCGTGAACTTCTTTTATTTATGGGAAAACCATGCTCAGATAGCTTCTTCCGCATCAACTGGTGATTCTTTCTTTTCTTTCACCTCCAACGAAGTGAAATCAGTTAATCAGTCAGTTCTGTCGCTCTCAACCAGTTCTTCTTCGTCACTAAGCATTCGTTCAGAGTCGCCAAGAGCTTGTCGAGAGTTTGAAAGAAAGTAGTCAAGAAAGACAGTCCGAAAGCGAAAGTAATCGGATCGGATAAGGTTGAATAGTTCCAGGCTAAACATAGTCAATCGATTATTGCCATTGGAGTGAAATCCTGTCCCAAAGTAGTGAGACTGTGAGTCTCTTAAAAGAAATAGAAAGACAAAGACTTGGCTGAGGCAGAACAGAACCAGGAATAGCCATTTCGCTATCGAAAACTCGTTTAAAGAGAGTCAACCCATGCGCCAATCGACGATTCCGAGTTCGTTCTATTAAAAGACGATTCAAAGAAAAAGTAGCCGAGCCGATGGAGCTAAAAGCCACCCTTCCCTTCTTTCTTCACTCGTTGATTCAAATTCAAGCAAGACAGGAATGAGAGTCTCATCAGCTCATTAAAGAACGGAACTAAGCAAGCAACTGCACCAGAAAGCTCAGCCCCTATTTCGAAAGCCAAAACAGAATAGACATATAAGCAATCGATTTCGAGAGCTCGACCGGCAATGACATTCTTCCTCACCTCCCGATTCTCCTGCTACTGTTCTAGCGTCTCGATAAGGAAGAAAGAAAGTACGGCAAAGAACTTCACTGAAAAGAAACGTATAACAGAGAAAGAGTGGCTCGATCTGATGCATCTTTTATCTTTAGTCGCTGCGCTTTTCGGAGCTTAAACATAGACATAGAATATAGTGGCGGCGAGCTTTTTTCCTTAAGAGTTCGCCATGAATACATGTTCTTCCTCTGTCAAAGCAAGAGACTGACCCATGGGTATGGGTCACAAACGATAGAACATGAAAGGCTGGGCTAGCGGAGATGTAGCGTAGGGATGCGAGATAGACGAGATAGAAATAGAAATGCGAGATCAGGAAGCGAGAGGAGAAATCCTTAATTCAGCAAGGCTGGGCATCTTCAACCTCAAAGACCAGCTAAGCATCATCACCTAAGGCATCTAGCTCTTTCCATCGCTTTCCTTCTCCCCCTAAACCTTCCTGCCTTCCCGTAAAGAAGGAGGAAAGATCCATGGCCTTTTAAGCGCCGGTACATTGGCTCCAATCAAGACTAGTCGTCAATCCGAAGTCCGTAGGGCGTTCTGACGAGAAGATGAGCCGCGCGCGGATCCTTTTTACCAAACTCTGCTACGGTGCCTCGACCCCTAGGGGGTACCATATGGATTCTCTGCCGCTGTCTCCATTGGAAAAGTCCTCTTCTTTCATCTCGACCCCGGCTATAGAAAAGAGTGTTCTTCATTTCGAACTTCTGTCTGCCCCATTTCATTGCACGATCTACAAACCCAAAGCCCCACCACGAGGGCTGTCTTTCTCTCTACTGTACTCGGCTTATCGAATATCCGAATTGACTTGCCTTTTCTTTAGCTAGCTGGAGTCGCAAAACAAGATGTATAGCTTTGCTTGTGGAAGACTAGGGCCAAGGCTCTATCTTTAATAGAGGGGTGCTCCTGGTTGGTTTAAACTCCTGATATGGAAGATCAAGGCCTTGAGGCCTCTCTCTGTTCTACCAATTTTAGGTAAGGCTAGAGCAGAAGCATCAGAAGCAAGAAGCGTCCACATAAGCAAGGGCTTAGTAGACTACCAGTAATATCAATAAAAGAAGGGCTGAAATTCGCTAATTCATTCGGATCGGGAAGAAGATGGCTTCTTATTTGAACTAGAACATAGTCAAAAGCTATTGGCTGCCTAGTTTTAGGTTTAGAGTCCTCCTCATTCTTTCCCAAGCTTCCGAATGGGGAGAATATTGACGGCTGCACCATTATCCGCCAATACCCTTGATAGAGGCACCCCATCCATGTGGACTCGGATGTACAATGGTTTTCTAAATATCTCGTCTGGGGGCTTTTCAAAGATGACTTTAGGGATTTCTACCCTTCTTAAACATAGACCAACTCGTCGACTCCACTTCTAGGCACGAGTTGTTGAGCTTCATGGACGCCCTCCCTGGGTATCATCAGATCCGGATGGTAAAGGAGGATGAGGAGAAGACCTCGTTTGTGACGCATCAGGGGACCTATTGCTATAAGGTCATACCTTTTGGCCTGAAAAATGCTGGTGCCACTTATCAGAGGTTGGTGAATCAAATGTTCAAAGATCAGCTTGGGAGGAATATGGAGGCGTACATAAATGGCAGGTTGGTCAAAAGTATGGTGTCCAACCAGCATATTGATGAATTGCGGGAGACTTTTGAGACTCTGTGGAAGTCTCAGATGAAGCTGAACCCATTGAAGTGTGCCTTCGGAGTGACATCTGGAAAATTCATAGGGTTTATGGTTTCCTAGAGGGATGTCATATGTCTATCCCCTGTTATGCCTAAATGATCTTTCAGATCATTTAGCTAAATTTAGGGGGGAATCATATAGAAACCCTCAGAAGATCCAAGCTATATTGGATATGGCGCCCCAAAAAACTATCAAGGAGGTCTAAGTGCTAACCGGGCGAATAGCAGCTCCCCATCGATTCATCTACCAGCCTGCAGAGAATTGTCTGTCATTCTTCAAAGTTTTGCGCAATATTTAAGACTTTGAATGGAATGAGGAATGTCAGGTGGCCTTCCAACACTTTGAAGGATTCTCTCGTATCTCCCCCACTGCTCACGAAGCCGATGCCGGGGAATCTATTGTATTTGTACCTTGCCACTTCCTAGGCGGCAATTAGTTCTGTGCTGGTTTGGGAGGAGGATGGTGTGTAGAAGCCAGTGTACTACACCAGCAGGGTGCTGCAAGGATCAAAGACCAGATATCCCCCTTGGAGAAAGCGAATCAAATGAATTCCTTTACGAAAGGAGACAGAGAGAGCTTCCAACAGCTTAGTTGTCCACTTCTCTTCCAATCCATTTCGATAAGCTAATGTAGTTTCAATCTCTTTTTCCCCCCAATTACTCCGCCTCGATAGGCATGCTTCAGATTCCCTGCATTGCTCTGCAACTTTAGCCTGACTTCATGTCTTCCTTCCTGTCTCCTTGGACCGAGCTAGCCTTTCTTTGTAGGGTCCCAAGTAGCGCAAGACGACCCAGGAGTACGGCCCTCTTTTGATAAAGCTCCATAGGTAGATCCCCGAAGTGATCTACCGGCCTAGCTAAGATCGGTGAGCCTCTCCTTCTTGTTAGCTGCTATTTGTGGGTGAAAGCAAATCTCGACCATGCTTTTGTCTTTGCTTCCCCAAAGTCTTTGATTGGTTTGGACTCAGGAGAGTAAACTCTATGTATGGGGGACGAGACCTTTCTTTCGGATGATTCCATCCTATCATCCTTCTTCGCTAATGTAATGGGTTAACCTCATCACCTTCATCATCACTTATAAAAGTGATAGACAGACATGAAGCTTTAATAAGTTTAGGCCTCGTTCATGGAATGAGCAGCTATTCCTTCATCTTTGAGGCTACCTTACGATTCAGATTGAGATGGAGGATAAATCATTTAGATTTAGAGGACTTCTTAGATATTAGAGGTTTCATTCAAAATTCTCCAACTGAAGACTGATTTTGCCTACTCTTTTTCGACTTCTTTTTCTTCTTTGGTGACCTTTGTCCTTTTTCTTTTCCTTTGAGCTAGTTGAGACTGATGAGCCTTCTGAGCAGCTCGCTTTGATGCCCACTCACGCCTTTTCTTTGCTCCTTTACTTTCAAAGAGCACTCCTCTAGTCGAAAAGAAAGAATCACTCACCTCACGAGGCCGGGTGGAATCTAAGAGAAATTCTAATCAAATACGAACGTATTCTTAAAAGAAAGAAATTCCCAGGGGATCTCCGCAAGAACTAGTCGGGAGCCTTCTCCTTCTAGGATCAAGATTCAGTGTCAAGATGAAGGGCGGTATCACATTCACTTGCTTGCCACCCCTTTCACAACTTCCTCGACAAAGCCGATCTTTAACCAGAGAATGGCACGTTCGGATTCTTTTTTAGCAAGAACCTAACAGAACTTTTTTGCTTTTAATGTAAAAAGACGAGAATGGAATTGAACAGAACATCCTAATAGCCGAGGACTGACTTCTTGCTATCTTCACAAGTCAGTTAGTGGATCGAGAAAGCTCCGCCCAAAGAGTGCCTACTGGCCGGTCACCGGTAGCCCAAGATCCGTCTCTGACAGAAGAAGAAAGATAGAAGAGAGAGTACAAGTACAGTAGGGGAGAGATTGTGAGTTCTTTTTTGTACGTTATAATACTAAGAAAGCCCTTTATTTCGCTTACGCCCCGATTCCCTTATGAAGATGAGCTTTTCAGAAAGACTCTCACTTATCGTATCGAAGTTTAAGGATAGCGCTACGCTAGGTTTTCTTCCAAATCTAGATTGCTTAGCTCTCCTTCTTCTCTCTGAAAGAATCAAATAAGGAAAGATCCCTATGCTTAAAACATTAATTGTACATCTTTCGCCGAAGAAGACCAAGAGAAGAGGACCCACAGCTGAATAGAAAAGAGGGGTACATTTAGGCGCTCTATCAATCTCTTCCTTATTGGTTCGGTTCGGAGCGGAGCCTCTATTCACGATGGAAAGTCGGCAAATCCTTCCTCCGAAGATGGACAGCATCCGCTCTTTGACACATCGTATCCCGTAATGGGCATGGTATCCCCATAGTCCAAGCAGAGAGAAAGAGAAGAGTTAGAACAAGAAGGATTAGTTAGCACTACCCCAGATCCATATGCATAGTCAAATAAGAGGGTAGACAGAGGTGCAACCTTATTGGCTTAAGCATCCGATTTTGTCCATGAGGAGGAAGAATACCGGGTTCTCGAATCCCCTGCTGTTAGCAAGAAAAGGAGCTCTTGGACTTTCTCAAAGGGAATGATTGGACAAAGAGAAGAAGGGCAACTAGTCTTCTTTCGACCAGTAAAGGCAGTTGCCAGACTGTTGAGTGAAAGCTCTTTCGGAATAGTTCATCCAAGAAAGATTCCCAAGCTCTTCCATTCTGGATAGGGTTTCCCTAGCTGGCACTATTAAATAAAAAAGGATTAGATCTCGGAAGTTGATCTTTAACCAGCGATTTTCACGTCAACGGATCAAAGAAGGGCAGGATGAAGACTTTTCACTCTACTGACTCCCGAATTCTATCTCTAGAACGGATAAACAATATTAGATATTCCTGCCCGGGCGTTTACATTCAATATTCCACAGATGTAGTCGATTGAAAGCTTCCCGCCCATCAGCAGATCGAGGTAATTTGAATTAATGAAATTCATTAGCAAACCCGCAAGAGAAGGAAGGAACTCTACCAACTAGTATTTCGAAACAAGAAAAAGAGATATATATACTGCCTGAAAGAAGGAAAGCGAGGTCAACGAACATCCCGAAAGAGGCGAATGCCGAGGAATGGAAGCAAGAGCATTGGAGATAGCGTGTCAAACCAACTATTTCCTTCTAGTCTCACGGAAAGCTCCTTCTGTACGTGTACTAGAAAGCTGCTTTCTAGTACGCATTAATGTCGCAAGGAATTTTCTATTTTCTTTTCCAGCTGTAACTAAAAGAAATAGGCTAGCCAACTGAGCGGATAAAGGCAAGAGCTAGGCCGAGCCGAACAATCATCACAATGAAATTAGCCGGTCTTCCTTATTATTCAAATTCCATGGTGAAAGCACAAAAAAAAGTGGTAGGAATGAATGCCATGATTTGAGTCAAAAGTCTTATGGTGAGATAAGAGGACTTTTCCTCCTAGATTCGTAGTAGAATTACTCGACCCATGAGCAGATCAATGTGGCATTAACCGAACCGCGCCTTCCATACTGACCTTACCACCCGCCGCCCTCTCTGCCCGCTAACTTCGGTACCCGGGGCATTTCCCTCACATGCTGAAGCAAGAAAGCCCCTGTCTTTTATGACTATGACATTTCGAAAGTGATTTACCCAACCTGGAATAACAACAGCCAAAATGACTTCCTTTATTTCGAGTTTTCCTCGTCAAGTTGAAGAAGACTCGCCCTCGAGTCGTTAGTGCTTTCTTCACCATAATAAGGAAAAAGATCAGAAAGATTTCAAGTGTCTGAAACCTCATACTCAGCTGGTAGCTCAATCTTGTAGGCATTTTCACCAATGCGTTTGAGAACTTTGAATGGTCCATCAGCTCTAGGCTTGAGCTTGAGACTGATCATTTTGCTTAGCAATTTGATCTCGAATCTGCTCATGCAACTTCTGAATTTGCTTCACCCTTTCTTCAGCATCTCCACTAAAGTTGTGAGTAGCTGGAAGTCGAATAAAGGCTGCTTGCTCTGATTCCTTCCCTGACCCTTGACTGGATAGCGCCTTTTCAGGCTAAGAACCCTCCCTCTTCATGAACAGAGGCACGAGCTCTATCTTTTATACGAGATTTCTTGATTAGAGTAGGGATCCCCTTATCTCCTCGGTCAAGTCCTATGAAAGCCCTGTGTCCAGCTGAACTTCGAGCAAAGCACGAAAGGAAAGATTTATGTTATGTTCGGCCTCATTTCCGAGGAAGGATGCTGCGATAGAGGAGAAATCGACTTGAATTGCCCCTTCCGCCCTTGGGGAAAGAAAGACTGTATGACCGCACTCTTAAAGCACTCGTTCTAGCAGATATGTCTTTGTCACAGCCAGTGGAAGATAGATTCCTGATATTTGACTTTCGGGATTGTGACCATCCTATGAGATTGGACGATAGGGATTTGTCCCAGCACTCTCAGGCCACTTTCCCAAGACAATAGGCTACGGAGCGGGCAGCCTCAAACGAGGAACCAGCCCAATCTATTACATACGATCACTGATCGAATCGGGAATCGGGGCTTTCTCATACTCCTCCAAGTCAGCAACGGGCACTACGGGTACTAGTTTCATGGTGATTCGTTTTCACCTCCTTCCCCGTACACCTCTATGGCAGACTGCAAGCACAGAAGCTAAGGGAACGATTTCCCTACGGAGGAATGCCCGAGTTTCAGAGCAGAGGTGAAGAAGCTTTCATTCGACAAGAGGAAGCATCGGGGGAGGATGGAACTCTACTTTACATAAGCTATTTAGAGCGATCCCCGTAGATTAGAGAAAACAGGGAAATAGCAAGGAAAGAGCTGGACTTTGCTACAGACATACCAGGGAAGACTCTGACTACTAGCTGTAGGGATCCCGTAGGCCTCACATTCGATTAGGGAAGGCAGTCCCGAGACTACAATAATCAGTGGACTGCTCGCCGCATTGATTCTTTATCCCCGGATGGATATTGATAGATTCCTAGTACCGACCTTACTTCAGGGTCGGGGTCAGTAAGAGAAAACATTCGACCTGGTTCAGGTTCACCTATATACCATTAAGCAAAAACGAAAGCAAGTTTAGGGTGAACCTTTAGCTATTTCCCGATCTGTCTTTTGAAAGGAACCCAACTCAAAGCATTCAGTCTCAAAGGATCTCATCGGGGGAAGCACTCTGTCCAGCAGCCCATGTTCTACACTGGCTTGGTGGATGTCAGAGAGGTTTCAACTCTTCTCACTCTTTCTTTGACGGCCGTTTGAAGACCAACCAGCACAAGAATTGAACGGAAGCGCGAAGACTTGACCAACGAGGTGCAGGATCGATAAGCAGCTCAACCAATTCGCAATTTCACTAAAACTGAGAGAATTGACATCGGAGAACAGGCCAATGGCCCAAAACAAACGAGAAGAAAAGATAGGGGGTCGGCCACCAACTGGCACGCTAGCCTCCCATCGACTAGGGCCAAGACAAGTAGAGGAGCGAGGTACGAGCTTCTTCTTCTTTCTTTTCTTATACCTTTTCCTTCTCTTCCTCTATTCTTGCCCTTGCTACTAAGCCTGAAGGGACCTCCTTGGCCGGTTTCAATTCCACTTCCATACCCTCTCCTCTAGAAAGTTAGGGATAGATCTTTTCTAGGTCTTTGATAGGAGCGCTTTTTTCAGTTCCATTCTCTCTTGTGCCTGTGCCATCAATAAGGGTGGCCTTCCTCGCAGTCTAAGTATATCTGTATTCCCCTTACCCCGAAATACATGGGAGAGAAAAGGTAGATGCAAATATCAAGTTGTCTGATTGTTCAGTGAAAGGCTCTTGCTTGTAATGTAATCCCTCCGTCACCCCAGAATGAAAGGGTGATCTTGTAGTTCTTGGTCTGTGAAGATACGTTGTTAGGTGCTCCATTTTCTTTTCCCATTGAGGCCGAACCTAAACCTGTGCTCGAGAGATAGCTGTCCATACACTGATAAGGGATGTATGGATTATCGAGAAGAGAGGAGCCGTGGTGGTCCCCCCCCGGATCCCACGAGTGAATAGAAAGTTGGATCTACATTGGATCTCACCTGAATCGCCCCATCTATCCTCCTGAGGAGAAGTTTGGTTTCAAACCCCGGTTCGAACAGGAGAAGTACGCCATGCTAATGTGCCTTGGATGATCCACATCTCAGGGTCAGGCGCTGATGAAATGGGAGAAAACCCCCTGAAACTCGTCTTTTAATGCCCAACCAAAGATAGGCCTTATCGAGCCTTTGAGCGAACTACTCATTGCTTTCTTGCCCGGAGGAGCATTTTAGGACATAGAACACATATGCCATTGTAGCGATTTAACTTAACCATAGTTTGAAGTTTGAATTGCTTTCTTTCTATAGACCTCTTCCAGTTTATGGTCGTCTAGTAGACAAATTCTCGCTGAAAACTCCGAAAAAGGATGATTACGAGACGAGGGATGAAAAACTCTGATTCTTAATTATATTGATTGATCTTCCTCCCACGAGGAATTGCCAAAACATTTGACTTTTCACTCATTGCAATATAAAAAATGGAAATCCAAAAAGAGATCGGTTTAAAAAGAAATGAATTGCTAATTTGATTATTCTCGTCAGATTTTCATTTTTGTAGTAGCTTCTTTTGGTTTTGTAAAGCTTTGAGCCTAAATCTTCTTAAGAAGCTAATTCCTTATCAGAGCATCGCAGAGTAAGCATTCCCTCTATCAGTGAAATCTCTCCTCCTTCTTGTATGAACTGGATTTGTAAGAAAGAGTCTTCTTCCAATTTGGCTTCAGGAACTCCTACTCGAATTGCCCTTATGTCTCAGAATTCCCACATCTCTCAGAGTTGCTTGCTTCCTTGCTCTAAGCTTTGCTGCTTTCTTATTCCCAAGTAAAGGGTGAGTCCCACTATATCTTATCTTACTGTTAGAAAGAAGATTGCCTGTTAGCCTTCTTCCTTAGCCTATAGCCTCTTCTATAAGAGGTTGCTCTAGTCTTTCTTGCTCAAGTCAATGTCAATTGGCAAAATGCCCTCTCCATCACTTTTCGTCCTTTTTAAGTTCTAAAAGAAAGAAGGCAATTAACCCTCCCTTTCTGATTTCACTAAGCCTGTGATTTCTTGAAGAGGCTAGACTTTCCCCGCTTCCTAACCTCAGCCAGTCATAGTAATCCCAGTCATTAAGGTCAGAAGGTCAGGGTAAGGTTGGGTAAGTTGGTTCGGGCATGCTTGGCTCGCTAGGATATTATCTTGATCACAGACAGTCAGCGCATTCGTAACATACTCACTACCCCAAGACTTCTACTCCTATCATTCATATTCATACTAGCCGAAAGTCAGTAGCTCTTATGCTTCGGTCAGTGCTGGGCTCAGTCCCTTCCGTCCGTCCCTAGTCAGTCTTTGTGCTCGCCTGGCACCCCTGGAATCTTTATTGGCACCCTACAAATCCAACCCGACAATTCATTCTTCCTCAGAATCGGGTTCCAAGTGTGCAAAGTTCCAGATCTTTAGAAAAAGCAAAAGTAGAAAACAAGAGGTGGAAGGCTTTTTTGGATGCCTGCCTTTCAGCGCTTACTAAGAAAGAAGACTAATAAGAAGACTCAAGAAGCCAGTCAGATTCGTGCTCGCATTGCCCCTTGGACAGCGAAAGATAGAGTGACCGCAGACAGGCTACTTTCTATAAATAAGAGACAGGCTTACCAAACAACTTCTTCGTAGCATTACGACCTACGGGCAAGTCGTTCTATGAAAGAAATGCTTTCGGGACAATAAGAACGGAAAGCTGGGAGGAATGAATGACTGACTGACAGAGTGAAAGAGAAAATGGAAGGCATGACTCTCACTGGCAGACAAGCTAGGAGACCAAGCACTCTACTCAGCTTTCTTCCTCTCCTCACACAGGAGATTTGCTGTAAACAGACGATTTTGTGTCAAACTATATTCCATTCCGACTCAACATCTCCCTACTCACTCGATTTTGAAATTCTGCCGCAAGTGGCTGCAAAGCTTGGGTGCCCCCAAACGGCTCTCCTCTAGCAATGTATACTCTTGCACTGCTTGAGGCCCCTCAAGCCTTCAAAAGCAAGCCTGCACCAAACACACAATTTAGAAGTCTCTATAACGATCAATTCTTAGCTAAAAATCTACCCTTAAAGTTGATCTTTGTCATTTACCTTGCAATTTAGAATGCATTAAGGGGACACAGACCTGCAACTCTTCGCTGAATGTGGCTCATCTTTCACCTTCCGGTGAGGTATTCAGGTTGAGACTCCCGAACTTTGATGAGAATCTCGTCGGGCCTAAACCAGTGAGACATCCACTTCTGACCCAGACACCCAATCCCAGCAGAAGACATGTTAGTAGGACGAATCGAATCGGCTGTCTTTGACGTAGGCGAAGACCATTGCCTCTGATAAGCCGAATGTCCTTTTACGACTACTTTGTCCTGTGTCGTCCGCTAATCCAAGAACGCGATCCGGGGATCTAAATCTAAGTAGGGTGGCTTTGTTGCCTCTATTTTGATCTATTGCCGAAGCAAAATGAAAGGGCAACTGGCTGATCCCGGTGACAAGCGGTTTCCATAAGGAGAATGGTTGGGGTTCTACTTTTTTGAGCGAGATCTCTCTTTCCAAGTTTGAATTTGAGTGAATTTCTTCTAGCTTGGAAATCGGGTTGATCCATTGTCGCGATAGATGACTACCTCCAATCCCTGCCTTGATCGTTTTCGGAAAGCGCCAAGCAAGGAAAGCTTTCTTTATCTTTATAGAAGATGCTACTGGAGAAGAAAAGGAAGAACCACCAAGAAGCCACTTTTTCTAGAAAACCTTCATCCTCCAGACACATCTTTTCAAATTGGAAAGGGGATGGGATGGCCTTCTCTACTATTAGACCAGGTTCAAGGGCTTGGCTAGGAGAATGGGGATATGGTCCAAGATGGGTTTAAGAAATGCTTCCTGCAAGACGTTGACAAAATGCTCCTCCTATTTCCTCCTAAGCCGAGAATCTGAAACCATTGAAAGAACCTCCTTCGAATTTAAGAACTTGAGAGGTAAACAAGGTAAAGCGGCTTCCTTCGCGCCTTCACCTCGTAAACTCAGTAAAGCTTTACTAAAAAAGCGAGAAACTTGACTTTGAGAAAGAAGGGGGGCACACTACGGCATATTCAAAAAATCACTCTATCATGTGAAAGTAATATAACTAAAAGACTATGATTCTTTCTTTTACAACTTGATTGGCTGGAACAGCGATATCAAGCAAAGCTCAATCAACTAATACGCTTTGTCGTCTCCCTTCGGACGTACCCTAGGAAAGAAGAACAAGAGTTGCCTCCCCCGAAAACAACTCGAAAGCAAGAAGCCCTTCCTATTCTAAGAAGTGGGCTTTCTTTTCCCTGAAAGAAAACTTCCCAAACCATAAAGAACTGGAGCCCCTATCCTATCTGATTAAAGCTAAAGGTGAATTGCTTTGGGTTGTATTGATTTGTGTGGACTTGAGTTACCTAAGTCAGGCACATTTTCCATTACCGAATAATGCCTGCAGTACGAGTACCTGTGCAAGAAGTCAGATAGATATTGACACGGCGAGTACATATATTGACCCATAAAAAAGACTAGCGGGAAAGCACACAAAGCCAACAGCACTCAACATATAGCAGCTATCACCTTGCTGAGCTTGAAGCCTTTTTTTGAATCCTAAAGTGGCATGTGCGGAAGGATTGATCTCCAACCTTTTCTATCTATCTTTAGAAGTAGGGCAAGGGAAAACCTACAAAGGGGGACACCCGAAATTCACTGAAGGAAGAATATGACTTTATGGGAAAGTGAAATCTCTCTAAAGAAAATCAAAAGAAAGAAGAAGAAAATCTTAAGAAGAAATTCTAAGACACCCTTTTTCCGCCTGCTTAGAAAGAAGGATAGATTGATTCACCTAGCCGGGAGGACGGAAAGGACAGAGATATCAAGCAATATAGCCTGTTCGAAAAGGACGCATATCGCATCGCATACCGGAAATATAAGACCTACTTGAGAAAGAGTATCGGATATCGCATATCAAAGACACCTGTCCCTGACCTCTTTTATCTTATTTGACGATATCATCAAAAAAAGACGAAACGGATATGGGTTTTCTTACCGCTTGACTTGCTTCTAGGCTTACGGAGAAAGGCGTATCGCATGGGTTCCAAACCTTGCTTTTCTCTAGAATTGAGAATCTCTCCTCTGATTACAAGCAAGATTTTATAAGAATTGGAAAGTGGATCGCTCGAATTAAAGGCTTGCTATGAGGCCTGCATGCAAGTCTTTAATATTTCATACACTCCAAAATCTCTTGAGAATCTCCTTTCAGCGAGCGCTGTTTTATCTTTCTACTCTTAGGATTTTCCAGTAGATAGTCTTATGAGAAGAATTCAGTTTCATAGAGCTGAATAGGCAGCTGGAAGTCAACAACAAACATCTCTTTTCTGCTTCCGCGGTCGAATCTACGATCCTCGGCCGTCTTTCCCTTCTGACTATGCGAATGAACCTCAATGCTTCCAATTGTTTGATTTGATTTCCAATGTTAGAAGGAACAACAGAGGAGAAGGCTGCCTAGCCAACGAAATTGACTGAAATACATTCTTTCTGGGGGGACCATGCCCTCGGGAGAAAGACGTGATGATTGCCTCTCAATGGAATTCCTCTTCGGGGGATCTTTCTTTGAAAAAAAAGGCAATCAATCAAAAAAAAAGAATTTAGCCAGATTCAGAATCAACATTAGAGAACCAGATCTTATGGATTATCCCCCCATTCTTTCTCCTTTCTCTAATAATAAGGTAAGCTCGTTGCCTCCTCCTCATCAGAAATGACTTTGATTGGTGTCGAAAGGCGACGCGATCCCGGTGTCTCGTCACTTTGACCCCCTGTTATCCTCTCTCGTTCTTCATGGCTTAAAAAAGAAAAAAGAGAATCTCTATATCAAGAAATGGAAGAGAAAGCATATCAAGCCAAATGTTGGGATTTAAGGCTTATATGTAGTACCTTCACCCTTTGTTGTCTCGGGGTCTTGAGTCCTTTCCTCTCCTTGACTTGTATTAGTAGGGCGTTCTTCATCTAAACCTAAAGGCTCTTCATATCATGTCCAAGTCAAACTCTTCTTGTTTCGGGAGAAGGTTCTGGTAAGCTCGTCAGGGGCTGGCGTAAGTAGTCACTCCTACCCTTGCTAAAGCTTTCTCTTTAAGGCTTTGAAGTCCGATTCCATACCATTCAATAGCTAAGTCGAGCAGTCAAGCAGTAGAGGGGCGGTCTGGGTGGTTCGGTGGGTATGTATTTCCTTTGCCCAGAGGTGCGGGTTCAAATCAAGCTCGTGACAAGGCCTTGGTCATATATTGGTCATATAAAAGACCTTCTCACCTCGTCTAGTTAAGAAGGTCTTTTTGCAGAACGTTGGAAGCGGTCAGGAGCTTACATGCGCGAGTTTCCTCTGCTCCGAGGGCTTTCGCTTTATACAGGAGCTTTTTAGTATGCGAGTGCAATCAAGAAACTTGAAATTGAACTCATTGATTGATATGGAGCCAAGTTAGAGCTGAGACGAGCGCATCAACTCCCGAATCTACTTTAATCAACATCTTTCTCGAACGTGAAAGTTCGCTTTTTCTGTTTTTTCATTTCAAAGTCAAAAGGTTTTTCACTATTTTGTAAGAGATTACTTGAATACGAAAGAGTGGGCTGGCATTTATAAGTTGGAATTTGCCTTTTGTTCGTCGGTTCGACTTCGACCGCTTTCTATGTGATGATCATAACATAGGTATGATCATGCTTTTTAGAAGGAAGTAGAAATCGTGTCATGTGCCACTATAATTGTTCCATTGAGCACCTATCCACTCAATCACGGGCCGCTCTGTCATTGTCTGATTTTTGGTTGTCTGATCACACTCGAAATTATGTATCTACTTCTCGTATTTTTGCCCCTGCTCGGTAGTTCCGTAGCAGGTTTTTTCGGACGTTTTCTAGGATCAGAA
>NC_012116.1:82500-130000 GCF_054855325.1 Carica papaya
TGCAGGTCGACTTCGATTACTGATTTTTCAAGGAAGAATTCAAAAAGTAGGGAGATTCCATCGGTCTCTTTTTATTTACCTAAGTAGAGTCAAGCAAAACCCAGTATTCGCCTTTTCTTCTTAAAAAAAAGCTGATGTAAAGTGGATGGCACACATCCATTCGAATGTAGCCAATCTCTACCCGCATTAATTATAACTTGACTTGAAGTTCTTTCTATTAATATGAAAAAGAAAGCCTTGTTTGCTTCCTCTAATGCTTCTGTGCACGTACGATAAGGGATTCTTCCTTCCCAGAAGTGCTTGCTTACCTGGATTGCTATTGCTTACCGGAACTTGCTTGCTTATAAGCAAAATAGCCTAGTTTCTTCACTGACTTGCCTGGAATGAGAGGAATTGACTCGAGTGAGAATGAGAGGTTCTTTCCACTGGTACCAATCCTCTCCCTTCTTTCGAGCCAATAACTCCAACTTTCCCGGAACGAATGGATTGGAATGAAACTGCTTTGCTACGGAAACCAAAGGAAGTTCTACTAACTATTACTGTCCTTGGCGGGGAAGTAGCACCGCTTCGCCCCTTTTCTCGGTCCCTAGAGGTACTCCATCCATTTTTGAGTATACTTTCCCCCCTTCCTCATTCCCTCTCTAAAAAAGTGTTTTACTCGTTCTCTATCGGTATAGCCACTGCTTCGCCCCTCTACTTGTCATACGAGTGACTTCATACGTGCATATCTCGCTTTTTTTTTCAACCATCCGCTTTTTTCCTGCCTTCGGCTTCGGAAACGCTAGAAGCTAGCCTAGGAAATGTCGGGCCGAAAGATGCTTAGCTACTCGGAGGTAGAATACAAATAAAACATGTAATCCGATCCCCTCTCTGATAGCCGCCTAGTTGAAGTTAGCATCTCTTTTCTCAAGCTTGATTCGCAATAGCTATCAGTTCAAGCAGGAGAGTCCGTCTTTCTTTGTTAAATGGCCGAATTAGCCACACCCATAGAATAGAAGGGATCAATCCCACATTCGGCTCAAGAGAAGCAAAGGAAAGATTAGAGTCGGCATTAGCCCCGTTGTTGGAGGAAGGCACTACCTACTAGTAGTTAGTGGTGAGGTAGCTCTTATTAGTTCGAGTCGGTGCCGGTAGCTGTAAACTCTTCTTTCTCGATGGGAATCATAGCCCTATCGTAGCCAAGTCAATGGACTTGCCTTTCTTGCTTGAATCAACTTCCTAAACCTCTTCCTGCTCATTGACTAATGGAAGAACTTTCAAATGGGACAGGTGATGAGGGAAGACCTTCTATCTTAGACAAGAAAATGTACCGAATACAGATAAGGAAAGCAGTCTACTCATGCCCAGGCACAGCAGAATAAAAGGCCTAACTCGAGTCTAAAAGTGGTTTAGTTCCCCAAGGGTTCGGTATCATAATATAGTAGTATGCCGGAACTCTTTTTCTTAAGGTGCGGAGCGAACTGTCGGACTAGGAGCTGCGATTGCTTTTGTTTCATAAGCAGTTCTTCCTCTAAATAGATGGCGAGAATCTGTTCTTGGTGGTAGGGCAGTAGGAAGTAGCCTTTTCTTCAAGCAGGGCTTTCTCGATAGCCAGAAGCTCTTCCTTCCATTAGTAATCTGGGCTTGTAGTTGAATCGAGATTTCCTTGGTCTTCTTTGACCCGGCGAGGGAAAGCAGCTCCTTCCATGGCTACTACTCTCATTCATTCCGAAGAAAGGGGCGACCGAAAGATAGGAGCGAAGCATCAATCTCAAGAGAGTTTCTTTTCCGGGCAATTGCTTTATATTATTAAAGGAAAAGGAAGAACTCGCTTTCGCTAGGCACCAAGGCTTCTGAAACTCCTAACTTCCCTTGAGCCTGGTTAAGAAAGGAAAGCCGGTCCAATCCTAGCTTCTGAAACAAGAGAAAAGATCACAGCGGCAAGACCGGCGAGAAAGGAGCTATTATCGAGCTCGAGCCTGATTCTTCTTCTAGTTCTCGCTAGCAGGTTGCTGCGACATAAGGAAAACGTTCAGAATGGGTAGTTTTTGAGGATTTCTACTTGGATGGGGATTTAGGGATAACACATGCACATGAATAAGCAGAAGCAATCGCAGAAAAAGCAGAATACTCTATATAGCATTAGAAAAAGTACCAACATAATACGAATTCAGGAATACGAATACGGAATAGTAACAACAACATACTAAGACGAGGGTGAAGTAGTAGCTAATCACTAATAAAAGAAGAGGGAAGAGAAGATCAAAAAAAGTGAGAGTTTCAGGCAAGATTCGTAATGTTTGCTTTCCAACTCGCTTGATTAGATGTGTTAGATAGGGGTAGGGGAAGCTTGGTAGGGCTTTCCTTTCTAGCCTTATCTTTAGAGCTACCTCCTTCAACCCCTTGCCTTGAAAGCCAGTCCGCAAGTGAAGAAAGGAAGCCAAACCAGTAAGCAATTTTAGGCGTGCTGCCCTTCTTGGAGTTCTCAATCCCTAAAGTAGACCAAAAGAGTGCAAACCGCGAACCAGTGCCCGAGCGTATGCTCCATAGTATGCCCCAGCGACAGTCAGAAAGTCCCGAAAGCCTGTGCCCAAGGCCTATCCAGTCAGGGCAGGGTTTGTCCTACAAGTGAGGACCAGCGCAAGCAAACCCGCCTACCTACATTCTTCTCGCTTCATACTAGCTCTCCTTCCTCACTTCTTTCTCTCCCTCAATCCAGTTCCCTGTTCAAGTGCCTCTTTCTCGCTTCCTTCTGCCCCTCCAAATTCCCGGCCCGGGGAAAGAAAGTAGCACACACGCGGAGAAGGGTCGATCTAATTGAGTTTTCGAGCATAAAGAGAAAGTCAGAAAGCGAGTCTTTGACTTGGAACGAGACCAACGTACGAGGTGAGGTGCAATTTAGGGCGTAAGCGGCTTTTTAGTCTTTTTAAGGTAGGAAGACGATTCTCCGATCTCCGAATCGTCTTCTTCTTTCTCTTTAGTGTATGAAAGGAATATGAATGGTGACCCACCTTAGACCCGATGTGAAGCCCCAATAAAATAAGGGAGTACGAATCTCAGAATTGAGAAAGAATAGAATGATGGAGCGCCAATTTCTTGCGAACGAAGTTAGAAAAAGCAAAATAGGAATGAGTAGCTTTTCACGTCCTATTATCCGAAGGTTCCTTTTGATTTAGATTTGAGTTTCAACCTTGACTTCTTTGTCGCTTGACAGTTCGAGCGAAATCATCTATTCCAATGTACCGCTGTTGTGATTTCGGCTGAAAGACAGGAGGGTGCTTTCCTTTACCATCTGGCTGTTGAAAACAAAAGTGCTTCAAGGTACACGGCAGTTAGGCTTATCCAAGACGGGTTTCCTGAAGTCTCAGGGAACTTGAAGGTGAAGTTTGAGAAGAGCTGGGGACACCTTTGTGACTTTTTGACTTCGGGGGACAGGGAAATGATAGAGGTCTGGGGGAGATACACGAGGGACCAGATCGTTGAGATCGCGGCTCTAAAGAAGAAGAAGAAAGGGGGACCTTTCGTCGCAGTGAACGAAGAAGTGGATTGGAATCCCATGGTCCATGATCCCCCCCCCGGGTATGTACATATATATGATCAAGTAGCGGAGGCAGAAAGGGAGAAAAGCCAAGTTTCTGATCCCTCTACCACTTCCGTTCCCGAAGTGGGGGAAAGGGTTCGCGCCTACCTTGAGCAGCATGGCTGGCCGGAGGAATACGAGGTGGAATCCCTTTTAGAGCATTATGCTCTTCTCGACTGGCTGGCGGTTCAACTTTCTTTCCGTAGGCCTCTGAAAACAAAGAATTGACTCATATATGGACGAGTAGACCAAGCGGCTCGTATCCTCATTTATTTCAAGAAAGTCCTGCTAATCTTCTTCTCAGATTCTAGTCTTCATTCTTTGTCCGAAGCCTCTAATCAGGATGATCTTTTGGTCTTCGAGAACTTTCAGTTGAAAAAAGAAGAGGAAAGCGGGGCCTATGGGAAGAGCCTTTGCCAATTTCTTGATGGCTTGGGGAAAAGCTTGAATCAATGGAAGAAACCAAAAAGGGTGCCCGTCATTCTTTTTGCCCATTCCATACCAAAAGCTATACGAGAGTCGGGCCCGCTACAAAAAAGATTGATTCGCTTGCCCTTACGAAATCCAATTGAGGGCTTGAGCGAAGAGCGCTTGATAGCCACTCTTTGGGGCTGCATGGAGAGGCGGAGAAGGGCTGTGACTCAAAAAGCTAGGCAACTCAATCAAGGACCCGAGATCCAGTACAACCAAACCTCGGTCAAGCTCGTGGATCACGTAATCAAAAGGGACATGACCAAATGGTCCCTTCACCCTGATAGCGAATTTAAAAAAGAGGAGCAGGAACGAGATAAGAGCGTGATATGTACGGACCAGGGTGAATATGCCACCTACGTGTATAGAAGGAGCGCATCCCCCGGTATACTCATGGATCAGTATGGGAGCGAGAGAACTAAGGAGGAAAAAAGCAGATTTTGACCTTATAATGCAAAAAGGTGGGAGGAAGTGGATTGGATTCAGATGAGTGTCCGTGAAAAGACTTTACGGGGGGACCCCCTCTCCCTATTCCGGTTTGCTATTATTCCATTAGAAAATCAAAAGAGAAAAATAGAAAAGAAGGAAGGGATCATCAAGGCATTTAAGAACCCTACGGGCAACTTTAGAATTCTTCGGCACGAAGACCCGAACCTTCTTGATTATATGGTCTGGCCATTAAGGGCGGTGGTCAGAGTACTTGACCCGGCGAAGTTTGATAGAGACTATCAATCCGTGACACGATATAGCCCAAAAGGGATGGAGGGCGGTTTCTATATAGGCCAGCGATACCACTCTAAGATGGTGAAAGACCCCATCTTGAGTCTCGTCCTTACACTAGACCAAGGGGAATCGCGACTGCTTCCTTGCCAAAATGACGAGGAGCTGCAAAGCCGGATAGATTGGGTAAGGGAGTACGAGTTGATGTCGGTAAACATCGGCACTCGAGCCAACATAAAGAGTGTCGAGGAGTACTGGTCAGATAACGACTAGCCCTTTCGACTCGGATAGAAGAAAACTGTCTTTCATGTTCTAAGTCACACAGCGCATCTGCGACAGCGGATATGCGACAGGGATGATAACAGCGGATTTGCGACACTCCCTCGAACACTTGTTTTAAGCATATCCTGACCGTGAAGCCCATACTCATGAAATGCATAGGTTATAGTGGAACTCCCTATAGGGAAGAAATCCACTATTGTACAGGTAACATTTTTCAGGAAAGATTAACGTTCTTCCTCTTAGTAGCCCTCTTTTTGTTTACTCTTCGGGAGCCCAGGTATGATACTGATGCACGGGATTACTGGTATTGAAATGATAGGCCTTTAGGACTGGTATCATATCCAAGCTATCCACGGTAGGACTGATAGAAAAGCTATCTCTGGGAGGACTGATAGGCCCAGGCTTACGTGGATAACGTAAGGATATTACTACTATCTCTTCCCTACTCTTCTAAGTGCGGTTTGCGAGCTTGACCTAGAAGCTGTTATCCCTAGCTTTTCTCCTGCCGCTTGCTTTCAATACAATACTCCTGCTCCACTGGGACGACTACTGGTACAGTACAGGGAATATAGAGGACAATATCTGACTGACTCTCCCTCGTCTACTAGACATGCTACCTCTGAAAGCATGCTGGCTTGAAAACTGCTTGAAAGGGCCTGATGGATTTCTGCATTTCCTCTGGGATTGCAAAGGAAGGGAAAGGAGGACCTGCTGGACTGGGACTGATGGCTGGGAATAATGAATCTATTCTAAATACCTCTTTCCATTGCTTACTCACTGGAAAGACTTGCCTTATCCCTAGCTTGCTCTAACTTGATGGGCTAAACATAGAACTTCCAAGAGAGGGAATGTAACTAGATGCCCTTGGACTAGAAGTACATCTCTAACTGGCTTGATCATTGGATTTGACTTGCTAGCTTCCTTTTCTCTGATCCTTATTTTTGCCCGATTACATTGCATTGGGATTCAATCCTGGCAAGTAACTGGCTCAGCTTTCTCTTGCTTGATAGCTTGCCCTTTAACCTTCTTCTTCTGCCTCTGCTAGCGCCTTATGATCCAAGCTGGGACACCCGGGTAAGCTTTAGCACGACGGAGTACTTATAAACTAGGTGCCCCGAAGCCATATATGGTGTCCGGGAAAGGAATTAGAATACCCGTAGGCCTATACGCTCCTGGCTATCCTGACCTCCTAGTATGGTGACTAGGACTGAAACTCAAAGAAACTTTGGTCAAATTCCACAGCTCACCACTCTTCCCTACTCTCTAAGGCCTTAAGTGACGTATCTATCGCTCTAATTCTGGATAGGTCCAACTAGGGGTCTAGTGTAAGGCGCTTGCACCTCGGTCCGCTCTATCGTCTGCCTATGGTCTTACGATGTAGGTGATACAAAGTTCAGGCGAGCGCTGCTATCTGCGGCTGATAACGCTGTCTCAGATTGGTCCTCAACAGTTAACTTACTCAGAAAGCTATGTAACTAATTGGTATCGTATGTTCTCTTACTGCTCCTCCGGCCTGTAATCTGAAACGACCTTGCGGCGGGTAAATTCGCTCAAGAATAGACCAAGGATCTGATCTAGCTAGTTGTCGACTAAGAATGTGCGCTGAACATGAATCCTTTGAGTGATCTGTGGCTGCATTATAACTAAATCATTAAATAAGTCTAGCTGACCAATATGACATTTATATAGTATTGACTACATGAGTATCCCATCCCGGAAGGGTTCATTAATCGTGGACTTGGTTGCTAAGTAAGCCCTACCTAGGTAACCTACATGTTCTGTATAATTTTGACTAATCAACCTGAAATGTGAAAGTGGCCTAGATATTGGAATTGGGACATGCTAGTCGAGCTATGGAACGTCGTAGCTTGATTGCGTACTTTCCTTTTCACTAATCCTACGTCCCTTCATGATGGCGGGCATCTCACGAAGCTAGGCCTAGGGCGGTTTTGGACTGATTCCGGATGGGTGTAGGTTCGCGACCTCCCCGAGCCCCACGACTTGGAGGTTAAGTTCAGGCAATGGGGCATGAGTCACTACGTTAATGCTCCCCTAGCGTGGGGGTGATCCGCTCTGCTTACGGTTGCTCGCCCGTAAGCCGAATCAATCGACTAATAATCGGTTAGGTTCTACCTCTGCATAGATATTCCAACTAATAACGTATTGTAAGGTCCAAGAGGCCAGCAGCATGCAGAATGATTATGTACATATAGGGTGCGGCAGAGTGTGGAATAGAGCTGGTGAACGCCCACCATCGTGCGTCAGCTAGGGACGGGGAGGTTCGGCGCCGATACAAAGGACCTTCGTCTAGTCGTCTGGTGATTGAACGACTATCAAATTCCGGCCGCGTGTCCTGCATACGACCCGGTGATCAATTTCTTCCCATCTCCCGCAGTAACTCCCCTGTGGGTTATGGCCAAGAAAGAACCTGCAGGAATTGCTTAGCGATGGGCTAACTATAGGCCTTGATCTTCCATATCAGGTACGGTTCCATTTGTAAATGAAACCGACATATTCATAGTATGAGAGGAGAGGTTCACCTATTCGAGTTTACTTCCACCTGCTTGGAACGACTGCTCTGACCCTCTTTCGACCTTGCTGCAGCGTCGTGCTATGGGCTACCACTATCCGATCCACTCTACCGATGGAAGTCTGGTCATCTATAAGAGCCCTATGGTGAATTGGGATTGGGGAAAGACCCGGCCCGGCATTGAGTTGATTTGACCGCAGGGGTGGCTGGCATTATCATAGACCAAAGCTGGTTGACCTCTTCCTTGCTCACGAGAGCAAACAGCTATGTTAGCATATACCTATTTGTGAACACCTGGTTTCATCATCCGGAATGGGAAGATGTAAGACGCGTTGAAATAAATAGAAATTGGTGAAAACATAGATATAGATTTGACATTTGTAGAGAATTCAACTTCGTCTGCTGCGTAGGCAACCCACCATCAAAGATGCGAGTTCAATGTGGTCTCATCGAGGTGGATTCGGTCCGACCAAATCTATTCTGATCGAGCTAAGCCCTATCGGCTACCTCCAACACTTTGCCTGGCTGCCCATTGTCAACCTAGCAAGCTGTCAAGTGCTAACCGCTGGAGCAAGAGCTATTGTCGTTAACAGACTCCAGAACACGGCGCATGACAGCCCTTCTGTTGGCTGCTTGAACATTCCTGTCGGCAGCTACTTCTGGTTAGAATGTCAAGGTCCAAGCGATCTCACCAAGGCGAACCAAGCCTGTGAGACTTAGTGGCTGGGCGGATGCTCTGAATGACCAGGGTACCCTACAGGTACCTTGTTCACGCCTCAACTGTGCTTCACATGGTGTAACCAAGCTGCCAACGTCCCAGGAGAAGCTTCAAAAGAATATATATAGGATACGGTACTCCTGTATTCCTAAAGTATGATTGCATGCCTGCCCTTACATTTCACTCGAAAGTCACGTGAGGTGCTGCAATGGCTAAGTGACGGAGTACCGGACAACCAGTAATCAGTTAATGAAGGTCAGCATATGATGAGTTGGTCTACCTTGGTTCACACGTTGAGAGCACCCGATTCTAGAATGCCAAGTCAGTGCAGTGGGGTGGGTGTAGGACTACTCTCCTCACGCGGTATCTGCCAAACGAAAGGGGAAGTGGATCAAGATAGCTAGGGAGCACTGAAAAAGTGGATGGTCGAAAGATGTGAGGTTACGCCGAGAGTTGTGTGCCTTTATCACTCTTGCCTCAAGCTAGACAAGAGACTAATGTGAGAGGTGCTATCTCCGGGCGTACAGAGTTGGAGCGAAATCTTCAATCATTCCCCGGCTTTCAAATGGTTATAATGAGGCGTTAAGGCAAGCAACGAATACGATATCCCGGGACGATGGAAGCGGGGAAGCGTTGTTGCGTAGTCGATACTCATATACGAAGGCAGGGAACGAGATCATATACGATCAAAGGCAGGCAACGAATTGGAGTCCCGGGGAACGAGAACAAGCTACGCTTCAACTACGCTTATAGGGGAAGGAAAAGGCCTTTCCCCGTCCCGCCATTCCTGACTTAAGAAGGAATATAGTAAGGGACGACTGCTTATCCATCATCTTTTATGAGTGAAAGAGCGAGCTTTATGACTCTTTTTGCCGAGGACCCTTTGACTCTTATAGTCTCTCGCTTGGACTCTTCTCACGAATTGGATTCGAACCAATCAAGCTACTTGCCCTTTCTTTAGTAGATCGTGAGTGGGTCTGTCGTCCTCCTCATTATAGTCCTCCTAAAAGAAATAGCATTTCGTCGGAATACATCCTGTCTTTTCACCTTAGTAGTCCTATGCATAGTCAGTACTATAGCCCCAATCATGGCTACTAATAAAATCAGACTAGGAACCAAAAACCAGACGAAATAGTAGGTATAAAGTAAATTGCCCAATGTTTCCAAATTAGTCCAACTTCGTACCTTTCCGGCATAAACCGTATATCTCAGAGAGGTCGTATTTCTTTGGGTTGGTAGTAATGGAATGGTTTCATTATCTAAAATGAAGAACATTTCCCACCAAAGGATCAGTCCAATAATACCACTCACTGGTAAATAGCGCAATACTTCTTCGTGAATCTCCGCTTTTTGAATATGGAACATCATAACAACGAATAGGAATGAAACGGCTATAGCTCCTATATAAACTACTGGGAAGATCATAGCGGAGAAGTCGAGACCTAACAAAAGAAGTAAACCTGAAGTGTCGCGAAAGACTGGGATGGGAAACAAAACGGAATGTACCGGATTTTTAGCACGTGCAACCATCAAACCAGAGACCAAAGCAGGGCTCGACAAAACAGAAAGTCTCATGGTACGTCGTCCTTCCCTGAAATGGAACTTTCATGCTAGTTCTTGCTCCAGCATGAAAGTCGATCTATTACGACCAGCGCGGTTGTTCGTATTTCATTTTCTTTTTCCAAGCCAAGCCCTTCTTAGAAAGAACTCACTGAGTGACTTACGGAATCTCAAATCTCTCTCGACGCCGAGAATTTCTTATGTGTCTAGGTCGATCAGAGGTTCGGCTTGCTTCTCCCCTACCTTTTAGCGTTCTGGGCCCCTGAAAAAAGAAAGAAACCCGAAATCAAAAAGAAAGAAGAGAAATTGGGCCATCTTTCCCGAGAGAGGCCGCCTTCTCTCAGGCCAGCAGTCTTCTACTTCTAGTCGACTGCTCTATGACGGGCTTCCCTCTTTCCTGGGCTCTGCTCGCTCGTCTACGCTCCGACCCAGAAAGTCATAATGGAAAAACGATCTTTCCTTGCCTGCATTAAGATTTAAAACTTGTCGTCAAAAAAAAGGCAATCAATCAAAAAAGCAAAATAATGGAAATTGTGAATCAAGATCTAGATGGATCCCTATCTTTATCTCTATCCACGGAGATACCTATCTATATGGATAGAAATCCATCTATGAATCGATCTAGACTATCCTCTATCCGGATAGATATGTCCCTATGAGCGACTACGCCGATCTTTATATGTTTTGGCCACGTCCGTTTCCGCTCCGAAGAGGAAGGTTTGGATCTTTCAATCTTATGTCGTGAGGGATGTGACCTATGTTAGGTCCATAAGATACCACAGCTTTTGGTGTTCTATGATTCACCTCCGAATAATGAGTAGGTAGTTTGATCCTTTTTCTTCTTCTCTTCATAGTCCACTTTTGGGGGGATGCGGAGCAATAGGTCGAATTACTATATAAAGAAGAGTTGTAAACTATAGGACTTCTTGTTCGAGTAGGAAGATTTCGGTTTTTCTCGTTCCTTCTCTTCGATAAGAATAGGGATTTGAAATGATACAAATTCCTCTTCATTCTGTTGTGCTCAGCGAAGGAACTGCCTAAGCATACTTTTTCGGATCCAAACTTCTTTGTTCTTTCTAAGTCTTCCTTTTGCATAGAAGAACGCAACTTTTGCAAAAACCGGGATTTTAGTAGTAGGCGGCATCCCCTCTTCGTTTTTAGTAGGTGGAACCATTTTGTTTTGGTTCTTCTCCACATTCTTACCGGGTGATTCCGGAATTTGCCTATGATTTTTTCAACTGATATTTCGATATAGAAAGATCTCCTTATTTCTTCACCGCGGATTCTTGCGTCATTTTCTTGAAAAGAGATTATATCACCGTGGGAAAGTTTTAAACGAGTAATGCTTACCATTCCATTATTCACACAAACCCTTCGATGACTTATCGGCTGCCTTGCTTGAGGAAGAGTTTCACGAAAATGGAGACGAACCGGAATAACGTCCAATCTTGTTTCTGGATTGAGTGGAAAAGGGATATATGAAGTTCGTTCTGTTCCTCTGTGCATCTCTGTGATGGGTAAATCCCCATGAAAAAGGGACAACTTTCGTGTAGTTTGTGATTGGATGTAACTGTTAAGATTTTTTCTCGGATAAATCTTTCTCTTAATAGATCTCTTCTTGTTCCTCAATCTTCGGAGAATGCGGCGTTGTATTATTGTAAGTTCTCTGTTCCGAACATTTCCTGAAAGTAGACGACAAGTTTTAAATCTTAATGCAGGCAAGGCATATCTCGTTGAATCAGTCTTTTTCGCCACATCGCGTATAACGGGAATCGAACCCCCTCTGCTGCTGGCGGGCGGATGGAGAATTTGAGACTTCGATCCAGCTACTTCTTAGGAGTGGGTTTTGGCTTGCCCCTTTCTCTAAAGGTAAGCTTCCAAGGGTCCTTCCCCTTATATAGGGTGCGCAGGAGCGCACTTCCGTTTTCCCTTTACTATACAAGGGGGTGTAATGAATAGAGATCTCCCGCCAGCAGTCTTCTCTTCCTATCACTTCACTTCGATCGAGAGATCTGATCTCATCGGACCTCACCGGGCCGGGCGAAGGGGAAGGAAGGGATGGGTGGTCCGGGAACTGCAACGGGAGAGGGCTCGTAGCCCCCCCCCTCTCCCTCTTCCCCACGCCTATTTCTTCCCCCGGCCCCGGAGAGAGGCGGAACTTTTGCTTTTTGAAGAAAAAGATGAATAGATAGGGCCATGATACATTCCGGAATATTGTAAGGGTAAATAGACTCTTTTCGTCCCCTTTTCGATGCCTGCCTGAGGACCTATGTGAATGTTTTGGAATGGGGATGTTCGCCTTTTGTAACAAGTAGACCCACGATACGGACTAATAGATGTTCTTACTCTTACCCGAAAGTCAGATCTATTCATAGTTGGTCAGTCTCCCACGGCACGGCTTCTCGCTTTTCATGAACCCCCTCTGCTTATGTGAGTTTGACCCGCCTTTGACTCTGCTTGCTTCTGACTCCCTATGAGCCGTTTTACAACCTGACTTTTTCGGAGGGTCGGCGGGACATGGGAGCCTCCGCTCATGCATCGGTTTACCGAAAGAACCTCCGCTATCCCACTTCCTTCTATTCAAAAAGGCGAGCAGCCCTTAAACAAAAAGGCCTGCAGAGGGCTCTTCTTTATATTATATATTATATAAGCCCTAAAGTAGGTAGCCCCGAAAGCCGAACTCAGCTACTTTTTAGGAGTAGGTTTTGGCTTGCCCCTTTCTATGTTATTAGTCAAGCGCTAACGAACGCCCTTATTAGAGTAAAGGCGAGGCGCTCATTCCGTTGCTTGTTCGGCCTACTCTTGCCGGGGCTTTCTTCTTTTTGAGGCCCTACACAACCGAAATAGGTATGTCAAAGTCAGAAATTCCCTGACTTTCAAAGCATCATCAGAACGATCCGAACCTTTCCGCCTTCAGTCAAATGTCACGAAAAAGAAGCTTCTTCATTCTTGGCTCGATCTAGCCATGACCATCTCCTTGACTTCTCTTCTTACTGGGCACGAGATGGGATTGAGCTTTCCTTTAAAAGTGCATTTCCATTTAGGCTGTCTTGTCTAGACAGGGCTCTACCCCGCCGAGGGAACTGGTTAGACTGGCACTTTTACATGGCCCATACCAGTTCGTGGTAGTCTACAGAGATGGTCTGACCCACGTCTACCTCAAAGTTGGAGTCGGTATGTACTATGATTCATCTTCATCTAGCTAAAGGCGCCGTATAAAGAAAGAAGCGTGCTCTACTCGTCCAGGCTACTCAAATCTTTGCTGTTAGCTCTAGCATGCTGTCTTATAGCTTGATTTTTATCTTAAAAGACAAGATTATGGTGGTTTTTTTCTTTAGACCACCACCGACAGCCTTAGCTTATGTGACTTCCGCTCCAGAAATGAGAGTCAAGCTGTGAACAAGGAAGAATCCAAATACACATTGGGACGTCGGGGTCTAAAAAGTAGTCAAAGACTTTGGCTGGAAGCCTTTACTGGGGTCGGCCCACCTATATAGAACCGGATTGCCGATAGAACTTCGTAGATCTTGCTTACCGGTCGGTCATACAAGTTTGGTTAATATAGAGAATGACCTTTGAATTTGACAAGGGTTCGGCCACAGCTGCTCTAGCCGTGTTGCATAAGAAGGAAAGACTGAACAACTGACTTACGGAGGGAAAACTCAAAGTTTCCGGGCGCCTCAACATTTTGGCTTAGGCTTTCTCTGGCTTTTCTACTCGTCTGGCATTCTGTTCTCCTTTGTCTTCTTATTAAATCCTTCTTTTACTTGAGTTGACTTAGTAGGTTTCAAATTGACTTTTTTATTAGCTTAGGTTGGGTTTCATTTCAAGTCTTCGGGCCTCAACACCGGATTCCTGGGTAAAGATTTGCTCATCTTCCCCCCTAAGCTTCTTTTCAAATTCTACCAAGAAGAGTGATAGCCGACAAGTCGGCCTGTGATCGGAATCGACTTAACCTGATTACAATGGGGGAAGTACGGTCCTTTCGAACCAATCAAGATCACTACCAGTCAAATCCTTCTTTCGTATGGTAATAAAACGGATAGCGAACTCTCTCGGCCCACAGACACCCTTGGGACCACTCTTCCCCCTGCGTATGTACATAGACAAGGAGAAATGGAAAAGACGCCAACTCATAAGATAAGCAAGTGAAATCAAAGAAGACCTAATGGTCCTAGCCTTATTCCACCCGGGTCAATTTATCAACAGTGAACTTATAAGTTGGCAGCGCCTTCCAGGTTGGAGACCACGTCATCCCTTGGTAAAGGGAAAGGGGAATGGTGGTAATATAAGGCATATATCTCAAGAGTCAAGTCTTCAAGGGACAAAAGAAAGATCCAACTTGAGAGAGCCTCAGGATCATCCCAAGGACGGATCATATCATCAAAAGTGACCCTTAGTTACCTTCTTGGCTAGTTTAATACACTTCGCCAAAGAAGAGAACGAAAGGTCAATCTGAACCGCCCGACCTTCTTTCTTTTAGATCATTATTCTATGTAAAGAAGATCCGAGGATAGCCAGACCTAGTGAGGGAGACCGGTACAGGCAAGAATCTGGAGCTTTCTTATCGCCTCCAGACGCCGTCATTAGACAAGACGCACACTGCTTCAGATACAGAGCGATAAATAGCCACCCCCAACTTTTGCCTAAAGTTCTTACGGGTAGACTGCGAGACAAGTCTCTTTGGTTAGACCTTCAGTAGCTATTAGCAGAACCTTCTTCAAGAATCCTACTAAGAACCGAGAATCCTCTCAAATTCTCTGCCACCTGATAGGGTGTTCAATAGCGACCGGTACAGATACCTCAGCTTTCAGAGCTGGCACCGGGGAAAGCAGCCAAGCAGCAAGGCCCACCAGCAAGAAGAAGGCCAGTGAATAAATCAAGTACTCCTCTTTCAGTAGATGAGCTGAGTGGAATAACATAGGCATGCTTCCTTTGTCTTCGACCTTTTGCTTGCAAGCTTGAGGGACTATAGCAGTCATTCCAAGACTACCAGTCATGCTAAGATCAAGCCATAGCCCAGGTGGATCAAGTATTCGACCTTGAATTCCCGACTATACGCCCAAATCATTCTTAGTCGACAGAAGAAGATCTAATGCTCTATGTGACTTTGGGCTTTTTTTCTGACTTTAGAGTGGCAATTAATCAGACGAGCTACTAAGCTAGTTGATCCCTTCTACTTCTAGAGAGGAAGGGAACTCTCTTTTCTTTATTTCAGCGTGGCTCTTATGCCATCAATTGGATGTTCTTTCCTTCAGGTCTCTTTGAGGTTTAAAGAGGCTGGCTACAGGCGGTATTCGTCTTTGGCTAAGGAAATCAAACCTCAATATAACCGACACTGGTATAGGTACGTTTTGGTGGTCTTATTGGCGCATACCACGGTGGGGTCTTTTCTTTTGGAGTCGTGTCGTGGACAGCTTAACCGAAGAGAGCAGATGAGCCTTTCTTTTCCACCCGCAGGAAATCGATCTTTTGAATCAAAATGCACTAGATTAGACAGTGTCATTCAATCCATAGCAAAGCTGGACCCATGAGAGACATTTCAGACGCCTTCTCACTAAGGAGAAATGGCCAATAGATCTAATCCCTAGCCAAACAACCAACGGACGGATTCAGAAGACAGAGCAGACCGATGAGCCTTTGCCCAATACAGCTCGACCGGTCTTCTGTCCAATCAAATATCCCGGTCGAGCTTAGGATGGAAGATAGGATAGACTTTTTGCTTTTAGTTGTAGAGGCCCTTTGCTCCCTTTATCCGATGTCTTGTGCGTCTGATTCACCGGTGACATAGTCAAAAGCGAAGCCTTAGCCCCTTAGATTAATACCACTCCGCCTACTATCTATATTAACGCATTCACCTCTTTCTATTAATTAGGGTCACTCCTACCTATCACCGTACCGCCAACCATCCAACTATTCCTGGAACGAAGGTCTACCACATACCCTATCAAAAAATTCCTAAATCAGTCTACCTACGAAAGAAATTTGACAGGGAACCCTCGGGGCTATGAAGAAGCGGGATAGCAATTAAAAAGCAAGAATCTTGGATTCAATCTACAGATCGGAAAAAGCACCTAGCCACTACTCTTAGTCGCACGCAAGCAAAGTCTTTTAGGAATGCCGTTCAACCTACTACCAACAATCTAAGACTAATACCAGAACTATAGAACTTCCTCCTTCCCTTGCGTGCTTTTCACGCTTAAGGCGCTTGCAGATGTCACCAACTCTTGATCCAGTCCAGAAAGGGGAAGAATATCTGACTTTCCAGAGGGGTGAACCTGACAATTGAGAGTAGCCTATAGTTAGGTGGGCTTATAGCCAGCACGAGAGCGAAGGGAAAACATAGAAAAAGAAAGACAATAAACATAGGAAGATGGAGACTATAAGACGATCGGAAAAGAAGCTTAAGCTTATAAATCTCTTCTTTTGTTTATTACTCTTCCATTAAAGTACTATTAAGGAGTTTCATCCATCAGGCAAGGGGGGAATAAGTAAGTAGAGAGATTCTATCTGTCATGACCGCAATCGCAATAATCATCCCTTATCTTCTCATCCCTGACTACAAGACAAGACCAGTTACGTTACAGCACCCGCATCTAGGAAAAGAGCTTCATCAAAATGAACTTTCGTTTTCTCAAGTGAAGGGGCTGTCATGAAACGTATTCGCCTTACGTTCGCTCCTGAGCATTCCATAAAGAAAGTTATCAGCACTAGCTAAATCTCCCTTTTTTTTCTTGTATGGAAAATCCCTTCTTTAAGGAGATAAAGAAAAAGAGAGGAGATGCACTTCCTAACTCAACCAGTCCACTATTTACCCCTTGGACTCTAATACCAGCAGCCTAGAAGACGAAAAGACTATTTGCTATCCGTGATCGTCTTGTCTTATAGGTTTGATTTTGGATAGCAAGGCTAGTGACTCTACTTATTCTTCTTTAGATGAACACAAGAGGTCTAATAGTCGAAGAGATGGCAATGGCATTGAATCGAATCATCTATCGTATAGGCGCTTGATAGTCTTGGAGGAATTACCTTGACTATTGAATTCGATCGGTCCTTTCTTACGTCATGCTTTTCATAGCTATCCGATGATCCCTTCACTACACGATGACCATTGCTCTAACCACTGATAGGACGGAACTGCTAAAGGGAGGGGCTCAAGGCGAACATTGACTTTTTTTCTCTCTATGGGGGAAGTACTCAAGTTTTAGCGGATATGCTATACTGGACCGGGGCGGGCTAGCTTGCTTAGGGAAGAATAATCATACCGAACTAGAGAAACTGAACTTTAAGAAAACTTCTTTTTTCATAACCTAACTAGCGGGGACCTTGAAAGCGGATTAAAGCTTAAAAGAAGGGCCTTCTAATCCAGATTGTCATATAAAATGACTTCCACTCCTTACTTATTCTAGGGTCTACTGGCATGTGTTACGCATATAGCTAGCCTTCCTTCTTATTCTTAGCATCACAAGCTTATGCTTATGTTGAATCGAGATTTGATTGGTAAACCTTTTCCCCTCGGGGGGATATGCTCTTTTATTATCTGCTGTTGGAGGCGGGTCTACTTTTTGTCTTTTATTTCGTTTCGAAAGTGGAATCCTAGCATAGTTTCGTAGCCAAGTGAAATATATGCCAACTCTCGTTTTTCTACTCTTTCGTAAGGGCTGCTAACTTTGCCTGCTAAGTGGACAAGGGATCTTTTGCTTGCCTGGGACTTAGCCTTAGTATTCATCCCATCTATTGATTCATTTCCTTCGACACATTTGCATAGGGCATTCCTCTTTACTCCCAACAGCTTCTCAAAGAGCTTCTGAGACTAGTGAAAGAATTGAATTGCCTTTACCCAGCTTGAAGTGAAGTTCCCAGCCTTTCCTTAGGTCAATCCCTTCTTGAACAAGCCATTCAAAGAGGGCATGAGATGACATCTTATTCTATGTCATTTGCTTTCCTTAGGACTATACTAGGCTAAACATTTTCTTTTTAATTGGCATTGACCTACTTACTTCGACAGTTTTGAGGTGTGATTCCGCTTTCATGTCTTGGATTGAGCTTTCACTCCTACCCTTCCTCATGGACAAGAAGTTGCTTGTCCGATTCTATACCATTCAATAGCACCGGAGTCAAGGGATTCGAGCGCACCTAGCTAGCACCTGGCTTTCACTCCGGCACCCGCGCATACGCTCACGAAAGACAAAGCTACTCACGAATCCATTTTCTTGCTCCTGCTCTGGACCTTACTTACTGCTGGCGCATAGCAAGCAAGAAAGCTAGCCTATTATCCCTTCTAGCCTTTGAAAGCTGTCCAAAGGATCTAAGGGCTATTAGCCGATCTAACTATGAGCAAGCGAGTCGGCTATCTCGTCCCTTGAGCGATCTATCCCTGCTTCTTTTTTGTGACTTTATTATAGTCAGATGCGCGGAATCGAAAAAAGAGCAATTTGCCATTCCCTTTCTTTCAAAGAAAAGCCCTACCCCGGAAGAGTAAGGAATTTACCTAGCTGATCGGAGTTTGCCGGGCATGCCTTTCTTTTCAAGGAGCGTATCGGGGCCTGAAAGTCTTATTGCATTGGATCTATGGCATCTTCTTATATTCTTGATCGGATTAACTATTCCTCAAGTGGCACAGCGCATTCAATTCCTGAAAACAGGGCATTCGGGGCATCAATTCCTTGCTTCCCTCCTAGTCCATTAAGGCTCTGTCCATCTGAGGAGGAAGGAGCTAAGTGCTGCTAAGACCAGATAAGCATGAAGTTGTTACCTTTTTCAAAGAGCTGATTCGAGAACAGTCAGAGCTTGTCGGCAAATGGCTTCATTCCTATTTCTATCCAGAAATGATGTTTTGCACGAGACAAACCCGGGATTCTTTTTGAATTGCTGTCAGCAGTTAAGGGACAAAGGGAAGGTGACGAAGGTAATGCAGTCAAGCCGTCAAGCTGGCAGTGAGAGGTTTCCAGATGAGAGATTCACTTCGTCGCAGCTTCTTCTATAAGAAAGAAGGCATATTCAATTTAACGAAAGGTCTTGCAGAGCCTTGTCCTAAAGTCCCACACATGCCTGCTCTTCGTAGATAGAGACACAATTCTCGCCATCCTGCCTTTAAAGAGGCGATTGGAGAGACGATCAGTTATCCGTCTAGTTCGACACCTTGTTCTCAACTGAACTAGTAGACAGACGCTTCTGGGCATTTGTAAAAAGAGTGAGATCTGCCTAAGAAGGACCTGGTGTGTGGCAAGTCGCCTGATTCCGCTACTTCTTTCCGCTACGCCCCTTAGCGTGGAAATTGTCCTTCGTCCTCCTCAGATTCGGAGAAAAGGGACCTAGCTAGTTCTCGAACACCGTTTTGTATACCAACAGCTTCTCAAGCAGCGGATGAAGTCAGACCTTGGTCAATCAGTGCCTTTCCTGCCCTTACTAATGGGCAACATGTCTGCTCATTCATGTCCGACATTCCTCTTGTGTTGGATTCCGCTCTTAAGTATGTCAGTTCCGGATAGCTAGATTCTCGAACAAGCTCTGAAAGTGGATTCCCTTCATACATGCTATGTCTTCTGCACTCCCTTCAGGTACTTCTTCTTTTACTTGGTTGATCGATTCGGGGGCATCAAACCATATGACTGGTAATGTCTCTCTTCTCACACCAAGTCTACCCCCTTTTCTTCCTCCTCTTCTATATTGACTGCTGATGGAAGTCTATTCCTTTATATGAAAGCCAGAAGCTAGAGGCAGAATCCTTTCTTAGCTTTATAATGAGGGAGTACCCTTCTCTTGAGGAGCCTCCTTCTATGTTGAATTTTTCTATACTCAATGAGTTGACCTATTTCAGTCTTTCTTTTTTTGAATTATATGCATCAGCACGGAAAGCTAGACTCTATTATGGATAAAAATCTCTCGCTACTGAATAGGAAATTCCTCTAGTTAAGCCCCTTCTTAGGTAAGGCATCGCAAACTCCTCGCCTTTCGCCAGAGAGCCAAGGCAGCAAGAGAAGATATAGAGCAGGGTATAATAGGAATGAACAAAACCCTGTATAAGGAAGAGGAAGGACCTTTCACAGAGACCCCAGCGTTCTGGCTTTGGTCTCTACTCGAATCACTATATGAATAGAGTATGAAGAGTGTTTGCTGCAGCTCCAGCTACTAAAACCAAGCAAGAGACCTGTTCTTAGAAAAAGATTCCAACTCGTCTTTCTGCTCTAGTTTGTTATGCCTTCGTTCCTTTTCTCTCAAGTGCTAGGCCTGCTCTGCTTTCTCCCGCCACCCAGCTCTTGAGTCTAATTCTGGGGTTCAGGATTAGAGGCACTGGAGGATTTGAGAGGATTTTCATCAGGGTCTTAATCAGAAAGGGAAAGAAAAGACGGGTGAACCCGGCTAAAGTAAAGGGACTTGGACTTGGCTAGACCAACTGGGAAAAGGCTACCGCTCTTATCAATCAAATTAGTAAGGGCTTCAATGATGGTTCGGAAAGACCTGAACCGAAGGAAGGAACTGCTTTTTCTAGAGATCGGCAAAGCACGGATAAAAGAGCTTCAAGGACTGAAAAAGGCGCTTACAGTGGGGTGAGAAAGAAAGAAGTGACTTCCGGTGGGCTCAAAAGCAGGCGAAAAAAAAGAGTCTTTCTTCAGTGATTTCAATAGACTTCTATGTCTTGCCCGATTCCTTTATTCTTCCATCCAGGAAAGGAGCTCCTTAATAAGATAAGGACCAAACCTAGGGCTATTCCTCTCCCACATCAAGATCTCGAAGAAAGATGACTCAGTCTGACTTCCTTCTTTCCCTTATTTATGGGAAAGCGAGCTCTATAGCAGCAAGGGCTTAAAGCTCTGCCATTGATTGCTCTGTCTTGATGAGCTCATTCTTTAAAATCCGCGTCATTCTAAAGGACGAAGGATTCTTATATCAGTCGAGTCGAGTTCCTTCCCCTTCTTCTCCATTCCCGGATCCTGCTTCGTAAGATGAACTTGGGGGAGAGCAAAACGACTTTCTTTACATATGAAATCTTTCTTTATTCAACAGAAGGAGCTACTGCAGAAAGGGGGGGCAGGACCCGCGGCACCTCCTATACCACTTGGTGAACCAAGGGCCCTTGGCAGACAGACTGATTGAAGCTAGTCGGATGCTTATTCGAAGACTTCTTGAACTTTGCTCCTCTCCTTTCAGTCGAGTGGCTATCGCTCAAGGAGCGGATGAAAGCACTTTGAGTAATGGGGCTTCCTATCAGTTAATAAAGTCTGATTAACCATCATGAGATTTGGTAGGCTATGGATAGACTAGCAGCTTGCTTAGCTTAGACCAAGTTGAGTTCTTCAGTCTTACGTGTAGGGGGGGACCGTCCCCACTAGTTCAGCAATCCACCGGAAAAGGCAATGGAAATGAAGAGAAAATGAAGTAGCTTCGTCCTTTTCAAATAGGGTCGCTCATACATCAGTTCTGTCCCAAGCATTAATAGATAAATCAGCCTTAGACAAGCCCTCAATAGGCTAAGTAAGCCTATACCGAATAAGCCCTCCTGGAATATCCTGCTTTTTTCCTTTTTTAGAATTGTCTGCCTTTCTCTTTTCGCCAACCACAAATCAGGATTCAATTGTCATTTTAGGAAGATAGAGAAGAGGTGGAAGTCTTGGGCCTGCACTTCAATTCCATTTCGAAAGAAGCAATCGGCTTAAGCCAATCGACGTAAAAGAACGAAGGATAGCTTTTCCTTTCGGGTAGACTTACCAAGCATGGGATGGGTCTTTGATCGAAATAGCGAGCTTCCTCCTGCTGGATAGAAATCCGATCTAGACTTACAGCAAGAGAGAATCAAAGGTACGCAGGTGAGCCCCCGAGAAATGGACGTATAGCCGGGGATAGAGTTGGACCCTTCAACACTTAACTGATTTCATATCGCTTACAAAGAACATCAGGATGAAGTCCAAGGCAAAAGGATTCGGGCTAGTTAAGGTCCGTCCTTCAACTAAGAAAGGGCTCGCCTTTCCTTCAAGAGAGATTTGCTCTTCTTCGATAGAAGGGCTATTTGCTCTTGTTCTCAACTTGTGGTCGAGTGAGTGGGTTTACATTTTCTCGAAATCAAATTATATTAAAGAAAGCTAACATAACGATTGGTTAAAGAAATCCTTACCGATGGGACTCTGACTTCCTTTCCCGATTGGATGGACTCTCGAACGTAAGGAGTGGAGAAGAAGGTGCTATTGCTGATGATTCCATTGCTGGGACTGGGTATCCATCCCATCTATCCGCTGGCTAATAAGAAGGGAGAATCAATCCACTAGTCGCCTAGACACCTAACCTGGTTCCCGTCCTTTCCCTAAGATATAGGTCGAGCCAATTCATTTACTTGGACACTTTGGTAAAGGGAGCTCTTGCTTTCAGTTGCTTTCAATCGCGGGTTCCACATTTCCGACATCAGACGCATAGACAGAAGGCTAGATGCATCAATTGCAATGTCCATAAAGTCAAGCTTTAGTCCCCTAACCTACGTCAACAGAAGGACATTCTATTATGAATTCACCGTCCCTGGAAGGCTGGCTCACTCTCCCTGACCTCGGTCGATTCCTCCTTAACTGGGTCCTCCTTCTTTGCTTAGTCGGGTGACTTTCCCAAGACTATAAGTCCTACTCATGCTTGTGAAAAAGAAAGAGGAAAAGAGCTAATTCAAGGCGCTTTTAAGCCCACCTATGAGCCGATCACACCTTTCATGCACTCGCATCCATCCAGACCGAAGCCATAGCCCAGCCCATCTAATCTCACGAAATCCAATTTAAGGGAAAGAACCTATACAAGCATCCGAACTCGCATTCTAATGCGCGTCAGACCCCTCCCAAGGAAGAAGGTAAAGGCAGCAGCTCGGGAAGCTTCTTGCGTGCGTGCTTGGCTTCAACATTCTCGAGTCATTGATAGAGTGGTGGAACTCCGCTTGTTAGGAGTGAGTTTAGTTACGAGCAAGAAAGAGATGCGCGTCCTATTGGAAAGGCCTACGTTAGCGCATACGATTGATTTTATTTGAATGTGGTCACATTCTAAGCGAGGGGCCGTTGACTATTGACAGACTGTAACAAGCAGGTATTATGCTTCTTCCTCATCCACTTGATCGGGGGAATTCGCTTCCGCATCCCCTGAATGAACGTATCAAACCGATCCTTAAGCTAGTCTGGAGTCAGAAATGGCTAAACTGCGTGAAGAGATTCAATCGCAGTCTGCTGCTAAGCTTCCTGAGGCACCAGTGATGCGCCCTCTTACTGAATCCCCAACGGTATTAGAGGTGCCCCAACCTACTCTGTCCAAGCACCCTACCAAGGCTAAGAAGCCGAAGGGTAAGAAGCCAAAGGCCAATGACACTAGCTAACCACAACTGAGAGAGCTACCCTAGATGAATTAGTTGCGGCAAGAGCGGTAATAGTACCGGCATAAGAAGTTGGAAAGGTCCCTTTGTAGCATACTTTACAGAAGAATCTTACTCATCCTCAAAAGTTCGGTTAGTAGTTTCAGAGGCATCGAGTTCAAAATCAAAGGCTGATTACCGTGGAAAGGCACTTTCAAAGGCTATCTATCCCCCATTCTACCAGCAAACCAGTTAACAAGGAGATAGTAATCCCACGCCTAAAGGAAGCAAGGTGAGGATAGAAGAAGCCAACCTGCCAACAAGTAAGCCCCCTCTTTCGAGTTCTAGAGCTAGAGTAAGGTATGTATGCGTAGTTAGTAATTCCCCTTTTTCTAGAGCAAGAGTTGGGAAAATCACTCATGATAGAGTCAGTCAGTTCGTCATGCTATTTTAACCCCGGTGCTAGAATAGATAGAGATAGAGTTAGTAAGCCAATTAGTCTATCCGTCCCTTTTGCTATAGTCAGTAATTCCCTCTAACCTGGGATAGAGCTAGAGCGTGCTCTTTTTTAGCGTTAGTTACCATGCGCTGGAGGAGCCGAAGGAAGGAAGACGAGAAGTTCAAGATGAGAAATAGGAGTAGGAGAACCAGCTATCGAGTCAGCTATCCCCTCGCTGTATCCAGCTTGGTTTATAGTAGTACCCGCTAACCTGCCAGCCAGTATTGACTCATTCTACCAGCTAACCCTGTTCGAGTAACTAATTCCCAGGGGAATAGAGGAAGGAAGTCTACCCTCGTGCCCAGAGCTCAAGTAAGCAAATGCGTTGTAAGAGTAAGCATTCTACCCTACCTTATATCCGTAAGCCAAACCCTCTAATCCAATGAGTCTACCCCTGCCCTTGTTTCCAGCTTGGGAATTAGAGTCAGGATATTTAAATTAAAGGAAGTCCCCTGAGATTGGGATAGAAGTCAGGGTAAACTAGAATAAGGATATTCTAAGGAAAGTGCTGGCGCTAGAGTCAGTAATTCCCTTCCCTTTTGCTAACCCTCCAATCCCAGGTTAGTAAGTCACCCTCGTGCTCGTTCGAGTCAGTCATCAGTTTCAGTTCAAAGTGACCAGGGATGATCGTAAGTAATGGGACAGTAAGCAACCCCTATCTCCCATGCAAGCAAGTAAGCCATAGCTAGAACCCCTGGGATAGAGTATGGGAAGAAGAAGCTTTCAAGGGCTAGAGGAAGCAAGGTGATAGTAACCCGCGCTATAATCTCTTTTGCTAGAGGTTCTGACTTTCAAAGGCTTCCAATCCCCTAATGAGGAAGTCAGGAAGAAAGAGAAAGGGTAAGGAAGGTTCTTGTCTCCATCTTGGGATAAAGCTAACGCTCTAACCGTCCAGTCAGTCCCTAAAACCCTGATGCAAGATAGATTAGAAAGAAGGTGCTAGTAACCAGCTATCCCCTTTTTGTAAGCAAACCCAGTGCTGTATGCAAACCTGCTAACCTTACAGCTAGTGCGTCAGTCCCATGAGTTCTAGGAGTAGTAGTAGGCCAACCCTAAAAGCCTTTTGCTAGGAGTAGTTAGATTAGAAGCTATCCCTTGTCCCCTTGTCTTGTCTCCTGCCTACGTTCCAACCAGTAGTAAGCAACTAATCACTCGTGCAAGAGAGTCCCCAGGAGATAGAGAAGGTGATCAAGCCTAAACCTAAACCCCAGCCAGCAATTGATCTAGCCAAGTCAGTTTTTGGAGTGTTCAGGGTACATCTAGCTCCTGCGCTAATTCCACTAGTCTAAGTACCATCTTTCATAGCAGTTCCTTTTACACCTGCCACCCATTTACTAGTTTCAGTGATAGGGTAAGCGCTTGCTCTTGCAGTGAAACTACTAGGAATAGCAGTAGAAGTCTTTGTCCCGGAAGAAAAGAAGTGGCGGAACTGTGAGCTATTTCAACCTCAGAATGCAGTTCCCTATGACACATCTGCAGTTATCATTACTTATGGCCGTGAGGTCTACCAAACAATATCTGAAGGCCAGGTTAGTATAAAGGTGCAGCAACCATTTCACCAGCAGAACTTTCTTATCTAGAACCATTCCCGACAAGCTGAAGAATTTCTTATCCTGAGCATTGCTTTGATCCATCTCCGTCCCTTCTCTTTCTTTGAGTTCCGACAGCTCTAGAAGAGGGGCTTGGACTGAGTGGACTTCCCGCTTGAAATGAAACTCTAAAAGTGCAGGTGATTTGCAAACATTCCACCTCAAGTCAATAGTAAGCTGAGACGGCACGGGTCTTTCTTTCTTGAGTTTTCCCGGATAAGAAAGCTTCCCTCGAAGGGAAGTTCCCCCGCTCTCGAATAATAGTAAGCTGAGCTGCCTTTGCTTTCGCTGGATCCGAAAATACAATCGTGGAGAAGAGCTAGCTGTAAAGGATTTGATGCTTTCTTTTGAGTAGAGACCCTACAGAGCCCGAAAACTCCCGATTTAGACATCAAAATAGGCCATTCCGGACCTTTTCCTCATGGAACGAGAAGACCGATGCCACTATCGACTCTTGGCTTTGCTTTAATAGAATCTATTTGCCTGGAAGGGAAGCGCACCTCGACTCTGAAAACGAAAAGGGCAAGAAAGGGATGTGCTTGCGTCCTCATAAAAAGGAAGGTCAGAAGGCTAAGAGCAGTTATTCCGCCTCGTCTTCCTTCACACCCCGAATAGGACTTTGCCAGGAGAAGGAGAGCAGTCGACTTGGTCACAGCTCTGATTCAACACGACTTGGGAACAGGACCTCCATCTCAGAAGGGAAATCCCACGGGCACATCTTGACTATGAAAAGCAGAGAGATAGATCACGCCTAAAAGCAGCCATTTCTATTAAATACCTTCCTTCCCACTTGAAATGGATTCAACAAAAGCAATTGTGAAGTTCCGCTCATATGCTGCATGAAAGGAGGCAAAAGACGGCTTTGCCCATGAGTTAGGGATCAAGTGGAAAAGGACCTGCTGGCTTCCTTCTGGAGCAGACTTGCTCGTAGCTCCCTATTGATATAAAAGGGGATGAAGGGTGAAAGAAAAAGAAGAAGCAAGTCTTGAGGGAGTAAAGAGCCACCTTTAGGTGGTTCTGCGCCAAGTGCGATCGATTGTCCTTCCTTTATCGATTGAACTACCTACACTCCACTCAACCAACAAAGTAAATTCCATAGTCAAAGTGGAGTTACCTATCAAACTCAATATCTATAAAAACTAAGGGGGAAGAGTCGATTTGAACAAGAAGAGCTTCTTCCATTCCGAACAAGCGCTAAAGAAGTGACTCTGTGTGGGATCGATCGCCCTACTTCTTTATTCTTTACCGCCTTGGGCCGGGATCAAAAGGACTTAAAAAAGGATACCACCAAAGCTGACTGAACCAAACCAACCTCAACTGATTGAACAAAAGCAATCGCAGCGACTTTCTCTTCCACAGCTTTCCCACGGACTTACTAAACCACCAACAAGGGCAAGAGAAAGAGCTTTTGCCGAGAAGAAAGAAAAGGTCATCATGAAAGTCAGCCTAGCACTACTGCAGCTACTCCCACCACTACTACAGCCCTTCCAACAACAGATTCAATTGCAGGAGAGCGTGAACAAGAAGTGAGGTCTTTTGATTAGACAATTCCTACTGCTTTTACAACAACTAAAGCACCAACTGCGCTTATTCTGCCTCTATCATCTACGTCAATTTCTTCTTCCCTCACTTCTCGCCCGAGAGAAAGGACTTTCAAAAGTCAGTAAATTGCCCGCGCGAAAGCCTAGCCTAGAAGAGTTCCTTTTCCTTACTCCAGACGAGATGGGTACAGTCGCTTTCAAGCCCGTCTTTTTGGCTTCACTATATTATGCTACTACTTCTCCTCCTGTGATTCTTGTTCACTCGGAGTTTTGTCTTTCTGAAAGAGAAATGCCACCTATTCTTGCTAATGCCCTTATAAAACTCTCTTTAGATTGATACCCTTTCGTCATGAGCTGCCCTAAGCCCGGAAGTGACGGAACTCTCTTCCCTTCGCCCCTTGAAAACAGACTCCATTCCGCCTGTACTTCAATTAAAGACGGATACTCTTTTGAGGCCTAAGGACTATGGTTCCACAGCCCGACTGCTAATTCTGCTAATGAAAGTCTTCAACGCCTAGCAGAGAGAGAGCGTTGGATTGGGTGCTTCCTGCTTTCAGGAAAGTGAGGCATATTTATATGTTAAAGTTATCCCATCGGTGTCCGCTCTGATCTTCCCTTCTATAGGTTCTCCTCCAGAACTCGGAGGTTCTCAGGCCTCGGACGTACTTTCCATTGGAGAAGAAGCGAGTTAGCAAGTTAAAGAATGAAAAATGAATGGAATCCAAGTTTTTCATTCTCATTGCCGGGTAGAGGAGCGAAAGTCAGCCTACAACTAGGCAGCCAATAGCTAGGGACGGACAGTAGCAGTCAGACTTCCAACCATTAGCAAGGCAAGTTAACTTGAAGCAAGAACTCTTAGGCAAGGAGGGGCGTAGCCTCTTTCAAGATGCGAAGAATATTTGAAACCACTCTCGAACCATCACACGGATGGAGACCCAACTGCCCATGATATGGTAAGAACGGAATGAAAAGGCAAAAAAACGATTCTATGCGCAGACGTGAAAGCTCTATCGATAGAAGCATTCTAGCCTATTTTGATTTAGAGAGGAACGATTCCCTCGTCTGAGAACCGCCATTCCCGTCCCCACTATAAAAAGAGCGATTGATAATAAAGAGAACCCCTACTAAAATGCAGAAGTGAGCGAGTCCCACTCCTCTTTCCCCCCTTTTTAGCCAACACCATCAACCCCATTTTTCACCTTGAATTGGTTCAAGCAAAAGAGCAAATCTGATGAATAGAAGAAAAAGAGATCAGAAAGATAGGCGGACGACTTGACTATAGTATAGGTCGGATGTTTCCGTGAGCAGTAAGCAGCGGATCTCCCCTGATTTTGGGAAAGCTGGTGGCCGCGTGTGAATTCTTTCAAGGCAAGGGGCGGCCCGATTCGACATTGTTGTTTACTCTGATCCGGTCGAGGTGGTTTTCGTTTACCAGCGCGTAGGTGGTCTAAGTTCCTATGACCGAGTCTTTCTGGCCCCTGTGAACATCTTTTCTTAATGTATTAAAGAGGGCCTCTCTAACCGGTGAAAAGTGGTGGGTGTCCACTAACGGCCATTCCTGGCTCGGCTCCGATAACGCAATTCCGGGAGGAGTCGGTAGTTGGGCACTGGATCCCTTCGGACCTGGAGAACGTGTGACGCTGGGTCGGGGTTTGGTGAACCAACTGGTCGCTCCTCTAGTTGAAGTATCGGGCCCCTTTTCGTTGCCTAGGTTACACCTTCGGAATACCCCAGAAGGGAATTTCGCTCTACTTCCCTTAATCTTCACTTTATGCCACGCCGACTCCCCTTTCGTCATAAGGCGTGGAATTAGACCAAGGGGAATCTCCATAGAAACTAGTCCCTCAGATTTCGCACGTAGGAGATCGAGACACAGCCCCAGGGCTATGGGGAAAGATGTAGATCGATCGCCCTAGATAGACAACTACATAGAGGGTCTCTACAAGTCTATATATTCTTTTCTTTCCTTCCCCCCGTAAGATCAATATCACAACTAATGAGGTCTGAAAGTTTCACATCTAAGTAATACCCGATCCGATAGTTTACAATATAGATAGATATATATATATATTTAACAACAACATTCTAAGAAAAGATATTAATAGATATCGGTAGTTGTCCGGTCGTACCCAAACAATAATATTCCAGAGGAAAATGCACCTAAGATCAAATATTTCGAGCCGGCTTCCGTGGAAAATTCAGACTTTCTTTTTGATGCTGCGATTACATAAAAACATAAACTTTGAGGCTCAATAGCTAAATACATGGCAATTGAATCATGAGCCGAGATCATAAAGAGCATACTGCGAGTAGGAAGTGGAATTAATACAATGAATTCAAAAGCATCAAACCTCTCTTGTTCGGAAGAATCGAAACACATCGAAATGGTACCAGCCGTACTTAATAATAGAAGGATTTGGCAGAAATATGTAAAATTGTCCCTCCTAAAAAGATTATTCCAGAATAAATGGGCAATAGTTAGGAGAGGTGCGCCGGCGGCGAGCAGAAGCAAGGTTATTAGATACCTCAGGAAAGCCCGGCCAGAACCACACGTGCAAGTTTCCCTGCATGTGGCTCGTCCGTGATAACTTCTTCGGATTTGCGTGAACTAGCGGACCGATCACTAAGTGGGGATGCTCCCTCCAGCATGAGCGAACCTTTTCGGAACTGGTTAGGAATGGGCGAAACTACCCCAGCCTGGATCCAGCCAGGTTCTATTGATCATGTCCCCTTCCCAACAGTTGTACCTTGTCTTGGGGCGTCTTTGGTTTTACGAGAGAAAGCCCGCCGGAGGTAAGCTTTCTTCGGCCCGGAGCATTGATTCCCCATAACGAATAGGCTAGCTCTATCTTTCAATTGCCTATCCTGTGCTCGAGAAGGTCCCCCAGTTCCTCGGCAGCACCTCGAGGTGCATTTAGTTGTCTTACCTGAGACTCGGGATATTCCTCACCCCATGGCATGGCACCTTTTGCTCATCCATTCCGACCGCCCGTCCAGACGCGGCGCCCTTTTTCATTATCATCTACCGCCCTTTCTTTCCTCCCGGCTATTCACGCATGAAGATCGTCCTATGTATGCTCGACTTCGGTTGCCGGTACTATAGGTAGGAGTACATTATGGCAGGATCAGTCACCCGGGCAAACCAACCCTCCTCCAAGAAGAATTGTGCTATGCCCCCCCGATCCCTATAGAGCGAAAGAGCTGCCTGGTGATCCCTAGGTTGCAGCACGTCCGGTCGTTAACTTCTCGCGCCGCTGCCGCCGTTTCTAGGACCGACCGACGCCTCACCTGCACAGGTACCTACGTAGTGTAGTGTCGGTCGCACATTCAACATAGCGTTCGGACTCATGTGCCTTCCAGAACCAGGGGTCTTCGAGCCTGCTGCGTACGATTAGCCAGCCTTGCGGCGGCAAAAGGATTAGACGTCTCCCCATGCTACGGTTCCCTGCGGTCCGAATCCGGTGCCGCATTAGGTTAGGGGGCTGGGCGAGAATTGCTCCCCCGCATCCCCAAGCGCGCTGCCCTCCTAGGCGCGCAACACTAAGTAATCCAAGCCAACCCACATTACTGACTAACGGCGGATAATCATATTTCTTAGAGGTACTAAATACAACTCCATGAATGAGCAAAATGGAGGTTGCATTTATGATAAAGATCTCTGGGGAAACCGCTAAAAAAAGATTGAACATGTGGGAGGATCCGAACGAATTCTGCTTTCATTTCCCCCGTATGGAGCACTAAGTTACTGACGTTACGGTCTTCCGCGGGCAGGCTGCACTCTAGGCTAGGCTAGGAAGGATCGCTAGACCAGCAGCCAAACCAACAATGAATGTGTAATGATGGTGATTCCACACCGGGCTCAATAAAGAATTGAATGTAGAAAGGGGATCCTAAACAAAAAAGGAGTCCATGACCCCTTTTTAGAGCGTATAAGGAGAGGTCGAATTCCAAACTTTTCTCTCGAGTATACCCATTACCAAAAAATGGACGTCACTTTGGGACACATGCGGATAGCCGCCCCGCGTGGCTAAAAGTCAGCCAAAAGAGCTCAAACTCTTTTTTTGAGTTTCACTGAGAAACTCGAGTCTTATAAAGCCACTCTACGAGGGAAGTCCTCGGGTCGAGTCCTTGCGAGTTCATCCCAAATAAAGCGAACCCCTTCCGGGTGGGAAGATGCGGATAAAAGGCCAATAGCCTGATGTCAGCTTCTACGGCATAAGCTTTAAAGAAGAGAGCTATCAACGCTAATAAGAATAAGAAAGATTTCATAAGATAAGAAAAGAAATGCTTTTTGATTTCAAAGGTATAGGTGAACAGTCATTTCAATCTTTTTCTTCCAATTCTAAGAAAGAGAAATCCCGAGAAATCCGTCAATAAATGACGAACCCCATTATACAGATGATAGGACAGGGCTAAGGCAGCAATCTCGGCGGAGATTAGGATAAGCTTTGATGAATAAAAGAAGAATTGGTAGAAATTCTCATAGGTGAAGCAAATAAAACCTATTTTCAGACAAAAAAGATAAAAAAACAAAACTATAGTGGCTAGGAAAGCCCCGGAGATTCTATGGGAAATTGGAAACGTCGAAGTGAGCTGTGGCTTATAAATAGGAAGATGAGGAGATAACGGGCGAAGGATATTCATGATATTAGGTTAGATTTTCGTTTTTCTCGCTCTGCTCCCCTCCAAAAAAAAAGAGAGAGAGACTGATTCTGACTCTCCCGATTCAGGAAGACGGAAATCGCTGGTTAGGATGGTCCAACCAAGAAAGGCATGGGAGTCTTTGGGCATTGCTGGGGCTACTAAGTCAAGCTTGGGTCGAGTTAAGTAAAGACTGACTACCTCCCTCACTGCACACTTTCTATATATCTGTCTCCATCCAATCAAAGACGTCCATACCATAAAGAATCAGGCTCGACAAAAACGAGACTAGGGACCATGAACCCCCTCCATCATTATTTGATAGAGAATGCTCCCCGCTTCTTCCTGTGGTTACTATTAGAACACAAGCCAAGGAACTCAAAACCACAACACAAGCACCCCTTAGACGTTTTTTTGGAGTTTTCGCCCTTTGCTTCCGGCTTTGAAGGTAAATAGTCAAAAAGAGAGTTCCCCGTAGAACGCGAGCATTGAGGCTTTCTTCGAAAGAAAGAGAGAGGCCCGGCTGGTGCTTCTTTGTGTGTTAGCCAGGTGAAAGGCTTGCTTTTCTATAAATAGATGAGTAATAAGGTATTAAGGAACTACTAAAACAGCTCTTCCCGTTTTTGGGCTATAAGACTCTTAGCTTCCAGCGAGCTACGTGCATAAGCTTTGCTTTTTTTGACTACAAAAACGATTCCTCCCCTTACAAAAAGAAGAAGATGTAAAGTCTCTTCTCGATTCCTCTCCCGGAAAAAAGTGGTCCGTCAACTGAACTTGCCTTGTTGTGATAGGGGTACCGGCTTTTTTTCATTCCCACCAAGGAGCCGTAGCTTTACAACGATAGGGCTTGACTGCCTTACCTTATATTATATTATATCTTCGCTATAGCGAAGATATAATAAAGATCAAGTAAAGGGCTTTTTTGTAAAGAAAGAGGGCTACTTCACGACCCGCTACTAATAATCGAAAGGGTTCACAGCGAGTTCAGTCTATAGTGACGGAACGTTTCCGCCGGAGGGGTTTGTCTCCATGGAACGAGTATTCACTACCGCTTACAGTGCCTTCATTCACTCGTCTTGCTACTTCGGAACTGGTTCAGCGGACACGTGGAGTCGAACGTCTCTCTACAATGTAGCGTAGGTAGACTGATTATTGTGGGTGACTGTCTCTAGTGGTTTAGAGGCAGTTCCGTTGCTACCAACTTGATTTTTGAGTTTAATAGATCTACATGTTCTAGTGGATCTAAAGTAGGTTTGTGTTCAGCAACAGAAAGAGGTGAGGTTCTGCTTTCTTACCCGAGAATATTTACACAAGGGGGAGGCATACGAGTGCGCCTCTCGTAGACGAATACCGACTAAGTCCGTTCCTACTGCGCGGGAGTATCAGCCGGTCGGTGTCGGGTCGGCCCCTAGGGCACTATTCGCCTTGGGAGTGGTTCAGCCAGCAAGCGACTTTGTGAGGTGGGGGACCAGACTGGTGACTGCTGCAGTTGTTGTCTGCAGGGTATGTGACACCCCACAAGTTGAGTAGTGCTGAGCCGGGGGATCTTCCTTTGGTTCGTTACAATGCTCGTTGAAGGGTTCAAGTAGAAGTCAATAAGTCAAAAGTGGAAACCCTCCATATCAATTCATCTCCATAGGAGACAATATGAGCAAAAAAAGACAGGAATCCCTTAATCCCGCGGAAAAGAACTCACTCGGGGGGAGTGAGGGAGGTATTCAAAAAGGGAAGCCGCGGGTTCTTGCTTTCCTTGTAGGAAAGGTCTTGGTTTGGCATGGCATTAGAGAAAACTTGTTATAGTTATGCGGCTATATAGAAAAGGCGGGTGGGGCTTCAGGCGGCCGGCCGCCTTCATATAATCAATCCAAATTCCATCGATTGTAGCATTACGTTGTAGCCAGTGATTGCCCGGGTCGGTGTGTGATCACCTTTGGTGAAGCAACCCTTCAGCTGCCCTTCCCGCCCATGCCGAATACCTCCGGCCGGTTCCGCCGGGTAGGGCCAGGAGCTGGTTTGGGGAATCACGGGGTCTTATACTTATTCAGGGGAGCCTCGATTCTATCAATCATTCCATTTCAGAATCGAGATTTCATAGAAGAATGACCGAGGCCAAAAAATCCTTTCACACCCGCTTGAAACATGTGGCTGAATATATAAGGAGGTTCACACACCCTGGACAAATCCATCCTGTATCCCTTACTTGTCACCTTTACCGCTTGTCTTATTTACCGTTTGCTTTAGCAGGTGGTTTATGTCTGGTCCTTTCGGGTCGCCTGACCTGGGCTGATGGCGCTTCGTAACGGCGTTTTTGTCTGGGGTCTAGCGGCTCTCTCTAAGGCTTCGATGTACTAGTACCTGCCACCAAAACATCGTGAAGGATTCAGTGAACGTCTTGAAAGGCAGTAAGACAAGACAATTCACTTTTTCCTTGTTGACTCTACCGGAGGAGTATGAAATCAACAACGTGTAACTGCTTGGGCATTGAGTGTTCCGCTGCTTGAGGAAGTATGTGAGAGGATCGATGTTGAGCAGAAGTGGGGTTAAAGCAGCCAACAACACACCCTCCTTTACTTAGTAGGGCTTGAAAGGCCGGAAAGTTTTCCTTTCCTGTCTAGTATTTTCAATCCAAGCCGAAATAGGAAAAGAAAAGCCGCAAGCACCACTAGGTCCGGTCGTCGGTTGAACGGGTCCGAAATTCATTCCTTACTCAAATAGGGGGTGGCAGTCATCCCAAAAGAAGCTGGCAGTCTCAATGACGCGGCGTGGTCCAGAACAAGCCCTTGCTGATCCATGGGCTTTGTGTTTTGGTTACAAGAAGTGCTTCTTCGCTTGCTTGCAGCGCCTCGACTCGAGTTTTCGCTGTAGGATTGAGTGAGGTGACGCGAGCTGATCGTAGACCACCCTTGCTACGCTCTATAGATGTTCGTACGATTCTTGTGGATCTTGGGTGTGTTCAGCCTCTCGTTAGGTCTTCACTGAAAGATTGTCCACCTTCTCAAGCGTCTCTACCATACCCTTAGAAAGTGACAACGGATGACTTCTATTACTAAATGAGAGCACTTTTCAAACTAGTTGATAGTTGTTCCCTGGTTTCACCCCAAAATGGGACCTGGTATAAGGCGATGGGATGGAGTAAGCGTAAAGGGGAAGAAGGTACGTAATCTCGGGTCTACAGAATCAAACCAATTTCTAAAGAAGCATTCTAAATAAAGAGGCGAAACCTAAAGAGACTATCAAAATGGAAAAGAGAAAGGGAATAACTAAGTTCTTAACCAGGTAGAGCACGAAAGCACGCAAGAGATAGACTGGCGTCAGGATAAAGAGAGAAAGAAAACTAACTACCAAACATACTAAAAGTATGAATTAGCACAAGAAGAAAGAGAAAAGAAAAGCTTCAATAGGGTGGGAAATAAGGTTAGGCTCCGAGAAGAAAGACTATAAAAAGAAAAGAGATTCTACTGTAGACGAGCCCCCATTAATGCGAGTTAGTCCTATACCCTTAGGATAGCCAATCAAAATATAGGCAATTAACAAGACAGTCTTTCTATTTGAGACTATACCCATTATCATTCTACTAATACTAGCCTATTGAGAGGGTAGTTCTCTTTATGTTCGGCCTCATTTCCGAGGTGGGGGTACTCGGGATGCCGGGGGAGACGACCGTCCTCCCCACCTGAACCAAGAATTTATGGATTGTTAGTGGGGTTCAGCCAGCAAGCTTCATGCTTTCTCGAGGAGCGGGTTCTGCCCCCCGAGTCATGGTTTTAAGCATGTTGGTGAGGCTCTGAAAGAGGGCAATGCATGTGTTAAGCATTTAGCGATCCACGATTCGTTGGGCGCTTCGGGACCCTATCAGTCGGCTTGCCAATCAACTGACCCACTTTCCTTGATCGACAAGGGAGCTACCCCTAATCCCTACTTTCAGCCTAGTTTCTTCTATCTTTTTTTTCTGGGATTTCTTCCTCGCCATTTCAGAAGAGAGGAAAGAACTCCTCCGTCATAGGCGGCGGAGGGTTTCGCTTTTTATATATGTTTATATACGAAAAAGAGTCAGAGTTCAAACTCAACATACAATCAATAGAATTTATACGAAAGAGAACATTGGCTTTTTAGGAAGAAAAAAGTAACGGAGTCAAAGCCAACTAGACCCAATCAGTTTACTGAAATAATCAGAAATCATAAATATAGAAATTCAGACTAATAATGTGACTCTCTTTCTTTAAGTAAGAAAGAAGAAGTCAACGCTCATTCAGCGCACCTTACCTAACTCACCCGCTTGAGAATAAAATAAGAAAAACATATGGGGCCATTTTCAAAAAAATAGATACAAAGATAAGGAAAGACACAATAAGTATAAAAAAGAAAGAGCTTACCAAAGAAAAGCACATTTTCTTTTAAGAAAGATTTAAGAAGGTTTCAAAAAACAGGATTTGTTGAATAGGTTTTTCACTTTAATAGATGTTCTTTGGAATTTGCATTATCCTTTTTTAGATGATTAAAAAGTAGCAGAGATTCAAAGAGGTTTTCACTTCTTTCTTCTTTTTCTTTTTTCTGAGTTTCCCTATGAAAAAGATCGATCTTTTATTCCTAAGCCAAAAAAGCCGGGAAAGATGCGCCAAATCACACAACCATATAAGTCAGATATTATTATCATGGATGCTCTCTCCTTGCTTTTGAATGTCATATTTGAGAATCTATTTTTGACTTATTCTCATGGCTTTCGCAAAGATAAAGGGCAAAAACCTTCTTCGCTCATGTCGAAGCATGGGAAAAGATTGATCGACTTATAAAAGCGGATATAGTAGGGTGCTTTGATAATATAGATCATGCCTTATTTAATTCCATGGTGGAATTGCATATAGGAGAGAGGAATCCAAGCATTTGCAATCTTATATCAGCTTTTTTTTAAAAAAGATATAAGAGAGAAAGAGGGAAATTCTTATAGAAATTATGTAAAAATCATTCCTATGCAAAAAAATCAAAGTTTAGCCTTTATCAATACCTTTTGATATATGATATTAATGCGCTCAAGCAACCTATCTTACTAATAATAATGAAGGGCCCTAAGCCCTATCGTTGTCAAACTACAGCTCGAAAGGTTTCTTTACTTTGAGAAAGAGGGGCCATTCTATTCTAATATTAGTAAAGGCGCGTTAGCCTATCTATAGTAAGGGGCCTTTTCTTGATCGTTAGCGCTTGAGTTTGATTGCAGGACGTTTAATATAATATATAGGGCTTTTTCAGCTTACTCTGCTACAGCGGAGGGTGCCGCGGTTTGTAGGCTTGAAGGACTTAGCGCTGTGACAAGTGGTATCAGAGCCAAGGGTTAGGCCGAGCCATGGCTAGTGGGAAGAACCCGTAGGCTAGTGCCGTCGAAGAGGCTCGACGGAGATGGTTCGAATCAAGCGAAAAAAAAGGCATTCGTTGGCACCCGAGATGCGTCGGATCGAAGACTTTTGGGATATGGAGCGGCTTGTCGGACGTAGTCCGAGGAGGCGTCGATGAATACGGCTGCCATCTATCTTGATGGTTCAGCCAAGTTCTGGTGGCAGACCAAAAGACGTAAAGAACGCGGAGCGTGAAGTGCAATTAGATCCATTTTGAGAACGAGTTTCGGGCAGAATGGAGGGTTCCTGTCCGGTTGTGGTCCGACATGTTGATGAGCCTGAAGCAAAGAGGCCCCATACGCGAGTATGTGAAGGCCGTCTTTCGTAGTTCTCCCTGGACATTTTTGATATGACGGAAGAGGACCGGCTCTTCGATTTCATGAAGGGGCTCCAACCTACGCCAAAATGTCCAAGACTTAGGGGCGAAAGAGGCAGCTAGCCTGCTAGATTGAAAGTACTTAGCCAGGGGGAGTCGAGGCCAGGCCAAGGGCAAGGGCCTAAAGTCTCGAAAGGGCAAGGACTCCAAGAAGAAGCCAAGCCTGAGGCCAAGAAAAGCGAGCTCAAGATCAGGAGCCAAAGCGGACCGAGAAAAAAGAAGGAAGGCTTCATCTGCTCCAAGCCCCTAAAGAAGTTAAGGGCGACAGCCCTCAAAAAAATGAAATGGAAAGAGTTCGTTTCTTCCTCAAATTGGATTAATGGATCGTCCAACTGGAAATGATAACAGAATGCATAGGTCATTAGAAAGAGTTCCAATAAGCGGATAAATAGAGTATACCACCTGACTTCTTTCCTCTATGAGGGAGAAAGCAAATTGAAGAATCCGCGGATATGAGAAAAAGTCAAATGCCAAGGAAAATGACTCGTGATAAAGACAAGATGGACTTTGGCCAGACGTGCTCGGAATCTTTTTTCTTTTTTGATTCGGCCTGAACCTCGTAAACTCGGTAGCTCCTCGCTTTTGTTCAATTATAAATAAAGAACCACTTTGATGAAGATTTGTAGCATCATTCAAGTAAATACAGATTAAGATCGTAGAAACATGAGCTTGTGATATAGCTACACCTAATTCCGGACCGGTTAATGCAAGAACTATAAATAAAGGACCAGGATCCCCTATGAAATATAAAAGATCATTCATACATAGCATAGTCCAAGCGGACCCACTTAAAATCTTTACTGAACTATGACCGGCCATCATATTAGCAAATAAACGTATTCCTGAGCTTAATGCGCGAAAACAATGAGGGATTAGCTCAAGGAGTACTAAAAAAGGTGCTAACGGCAGTGGGACTCCTGCGGGTAATAAAAAGCTTAAAAAATGAAGCCCATTTCTTTGAAATCCCACTATAGTAATGCCAATAAAAAGAGAAAATGAGAGACCCAAAGTAATGAGAAAATGACTTGTAACTGTGAAGCTATAAGGTATCATACCCTGGAGATTACGAAATAACGAAAAAGTAAAAGTGACCGAGATGCGAGGGAAAAACTTTTGTTTCACATTTCCGGAAAGACCACCTATTTGTTCGTTTACCGGGTTCGGCACGAAATCATAAATAAGCTCTACCAAGGATTGCCAAGCATTTGGTACTGAGTTTCCTCCTCCGTTTTTAGTAACAAAATGAACCAGAAGTAGGACCAAACTGAGAGTTATCAGCATAAACAAAGATGGATTTGTGAATGAGAAAGAAAAGTTTCCTATATTCATAGGAATCAATGGGAGAATGGCAAATTGCTCAAGTGGGCTGTTGGGCGTAATCGTAAGAAACACTTTTCATTTCATCCCTGTAGTTCCGCTTCTTGCTCTAAAAATGAAGAAAGACTTGTCTACAATCGTTGTTGGGTTGGTCCAACCAAGAAAGGCATGGGAGTCTTTGGGCATTGCTTGGGCTAAGTCAAGCAGGAAAGAAAAGCCCTTCTTCGGATTCGAACCGAGAACTTGAGCCTTTTTTGAAAGGGCGAACTGATCAACCTGCGTGTGTTAAGCATATAGCTGAAGTAGCATGATTGTTGCTTCTTAGGACTGAGGCTACTACCTATGAGCTTCAACCGCTCCGTGGGCTTCTCTTACTTAGATGGAGGAAGTAGTAAGCAAGACTTTCTACGCTACGATCTTGCTTATCTTATTTAGAGAATTTCTAGTTACCTTAAAAACAACCTCTTTTTCCTGCAAACAACCTTTTCCATTCCGAAATCGAGAAAGATCACTCCTAAAAGTCAAAGCAACCTTTCTCTTATATAAGATATCACCAAATGAAAGAAAGGAAAGGGGTGACTTTTCTTTCTTCTTTCAGTGATTGAACCCATCGGTGTAACGTCTCTATTTGTAGTATCGGTAGCGTGTTAGTGGGGTAAGCGGCTTTTCCGTTAGTTGTTGGACCTTCTTTCCCTAAGCTATTCTTGTAATCCTTCTCCCTCAAAGCCCCTTATATAGCTGTTTTCATTCGATGCCATATTCCTTATTAGATTAGATGTCACTTCCTTTAGTTTAGCAGCTCCGGTATCGGTAGCATTCACAGCTGATTCAATAGCTGCTGATTCTTGAACTTCCCCTTCTTCCTTAAAAAGCGAAATCGTCCGCTGAAGGCCTAGAGAGGAACAACCCCAGACGCGAAAACCACTCGAAAAGCGAATCTATTTCAATCTACAATCCCAGACGCGACAGCAACCTAAAACGCGACATTCCTTGGGACTTGGGATCAGACATCGGTACCCCATCTCAATCCCAAATCGTCCGGTAGTGGGAAAGATTTGGGTATTCTCTCGAAGGTCAAAATCGTCTGCTGTCAAAAGCTATTAGGGCAAGAGCTATTGGGGATCCATTCTCTGACTATTTTATATGTCACTTCGAAGCAGTAAGCGCATCTATCTCTTTTCGTTTCCTGTCTTTGTTAGTAGTAATGTTCTTTTCCTATACAAGGGAAAGCCTGACTTTGATTCCATTTTTCTTATTCCAATCCTTTTCGTCACAAGAATCAACCCCTTCTCTTCCTTAGTGGCACAAGCTTCCTTTTCTATTCCCCCTAGTCCTTAATATATGGATCCAGAGCAGAGGAGCACATAGATCCAAGGAGAGAGTCAGTTAAAAATGGCTTTTTCATTCATAAGGGGCGTATCGATCTACAAGCGATTCTTTTAATGCCCTAGGCCTTCGACGAGTTAGCAGGGCTGTCAGCTATCACCCTCTTTTGTATCTCTCTTCTGTCTATTAGTGGTGAAAGCGGAATCCAATGCCTGTAGCAGGAAAGAGCAAATTGCAATTCCTAGTGTTAGCATGCCCCTTGTGGAACTTTTTCAGTAAGATGAGCGAGGAAGGGAATTCTCCGATCTCAAGCCAAGCCAGAACTAGCCATTGGATTTTCATGCCCATCTGAGATGAGAAGCCGATCTTATTCGCCGACATTCAACTAGAGGACAACGTTTACGCTAAGAATTGATGGCATGAATAGGCAGCTAGAAAGAATCCCCCGCTTGAGAAGAAGGAGCTATTGAATCAATCAGCTGTGAACGAATCGGATGTTGCAAGAAGAAGCTCTTGGTTGGAGGAAGGAACTGACATTACATACTTCTTTCCTGCTCTTCTAGTTAGCGCGTAGTGGGCCCCTCACTTGCCTGAAAGCCAAGAAAGAGTGCCTCACGCCCACTGAAAGCTGGGGAAGGAAGTGAGATGGTTTTTTACGATTATGGGGTATGCTTTGTCCATCTTATTGGCTTAAGCATCCGATTATCCCATTGAAGAAAGTTCGATGATCCAGACATTCATCTATACCCTCAGCGGATAATATTACAGTAGGCTGTGTGGAGCAGGGCACACCACTTTTGCAAGCTTAGTCAAAGGAGGTGATTGAAGAGGGAATACAAAATGGCTGGATTGTGAAGCAGAGCAAAATAGCCTAATCTTCTGGCACAAAGACTCTCAGAAAGAATGAAAAGAAAAAGAAGGAAGCTGAGGTCTCATACGTCTTTCCTGCTGTAAGAATGAAAAAGACTCCTTCTGCAGGGCCTACTCCAGAGCAAGTAGAGAAAAAGAAGTCAAAGCAAGTACAGCGTCAACAAGAAGGCCTTAAGAGGGCATTCACTCCTTTCCTTTTGGTTTCAGTTATGCAGATGGACTGAAACTCATGCTTGATGGAGGACAGATTCCTATGATCCCAGCTAAGCCAGTCCCTACTCCTCTGCCCAAAGGCTAGGACCCGACTCAGACCTGCGCATATCACTCGAACTCCCCAGGGCACTCTACCGAGAACTGTTACACACTGAAGCAAAAAATGAAAGACCTGATAGAGAAAGGGGAAATCCCCAAAGCTGATCAGCCGAATGTCAACAAGAACCCGCTGCCAAATCAGAAAGTGAACCTGGTGATCGAAGAAGGAGACATGATTGACCCTACTCTGAAAATAGGGATACCAGGACTTTTTCTTGTGTACTCTCGAAGGGGAGAGAGCGAGGATGTTGATGCTTGACTTTCCGCTAAAAAGAGAGTGGTTCTGCCACCCAGTCTAAACCCACTACCAAAGTTCCGACCTGAAAAATGGATCTTCTTCCCCCCAAAACAACTACCTCTGACTGATACTCATCAGATACCCTGGAATTCTGAAGTAAAAGCAGTCAGAGAGTCTGGAAGAGTTTTGGAGATAGGGGGATCAGAAGACATCTCAGCCATTACCAGATCAGGAATGATCGCAGGGCCTTCTCTATTATTAGACCAGGTTCAAGGGCTTCCAGAAAAGCATTTTTGGAACGAGGTTTAAGAGGTGAATCAACCTGTCACAGACAAAGAAGCAGCTTTACGGATTAGCATCTTGAACTCGAATGATCTCCTCTTAAAGTAATTCATTTAACCTTTCCGAGGTAGCTAAAGGGTTTAGTTGTTCGTCTTCCCTATCATGGAAGTCTAATTGCGGATGTGAGGCAAGGCCATCGTTAGGTATAAGTTAATTGATGAAATGATGGACCTGCCCTTGAGCCCTAAAGGTATATATATACCACGATTGCTCCGGCAAAGGTCCTTGTCAGAGTTAAGACCAAATGATGTTCATGCTTTCTATATTATATATATGTCCTCAAATCTTTTCTAAATTCAAGAGCTTCCTGTCTTTCATCAAGAGAGAAGCGTGCTAAATCGTCCGGCAAAAGATTACTAAGAAGCGAAACCCCCTCATTCGAGCAGCAAAAACCCGGAGGTTCAAGATGAGATTTCTTAGCCTTGCAATGGGGACAATCCGGAGCAGATGAAAGAATGCTCGATTGACGAGCAAGAAAGCCTAATAAGGCGATGCCTTCTCGACGCGCTGAACGCCTTTTCCAAGGAAGAAATAAGAAGATAAATGAAAGAAGAAAAATGAACCACCTCTCGTACATAACTAATCAGCCTAAGTTTTTGATATTCTTAGATAGACGATCGGGACTCTGACTCCGAAAGAGAAAGAAAGCTCTCCGACCTGAGTTGGTAGGCGTCACTTTCGCACCTAGTGAATTGGTTGACTTGTCTTTCTCCCAACCACCGTTAGGAACAGGACGTAGCTGCCTAACCCGCTCCCCCCTGTAGTTATGGAAGGTATTGGAATCTCAGTCATAGTCTCTCTCACGATACGCCTTGGGACTGTAGGCAGAAGGCGTAGCTCTAACTCTAACATTCCAAGCGAATCAAAGAAAAGAAAGACTTGAGGAGGGGCAGATGTGACTTTGTGTTCATCTTCTATCTGAGAAGTAAGCTAACAAGAAAACAGACTAACTTACTTAAGAGAAAGGACCGACACTAGTAGCTTCTTTTCGGGTAGACAGAGCGAATCCAATGGTACACAGACTCCGCCTTACTCCCTTCGCTCCTCTCCAACCTGGCTTTCGCTCCTCTCCAACCTGGCTTTCGCTCCTCTCCAACCTGGCTTTCGCTCCTCTCCAACCTGGCTTTCGCTCCTACGCTACGAACACACCGGATATTGAAAAGAGCGCTTACTCTTCTTGCAGCGGAGTCGTTCACAAGAGAAAGACTAGCTGTGGATTCAATAGCAGTTTTTTTCTAAAACAGTAAGAACGCATTCAATGTCATCTCTTCCTAAGTTTCTTAATGTTGTCAAGTAAGGTAGGTCTCAGTCTAGCTGTCCTCCTAACAGCAGTCTATTCTTCTATCTTTGCGGTGTGGTAAGTAAGTATTGTATTGTGTAGCGAGGTTCTCTTGGTTGGGGTCTATGCCCATTCGCCTCTCTTGCCCGGTCGAGAACTAAATTAAGCGAGATTCCAGCCCTCCTTCCTTGCATCCAACTTTTTATGGCAGCAGTCGATTGGATTACTAGGCATCCCTTGATAGCACGAATTGGGTGCGATTGCCCTCAGTTCTTCCGTCCTTCCCACAGCACAGCGCTAATGCCGACTGCAAGGGCCTCCCCCTCTCTTTGAGATTCTCGGAATTTCCCAAAAGCGTCTGCTAAAGCCAATGCAGCATTCACAGCCAGCACAACAGCCAAAGACCCTATGATCCAAGAGCGGATTTATGGTCAATAAGTTACTTAACTTCCCGCCTTTGCTACTAGTGGTCCCTACAGCAAGGAGGAGAGGTAAGACGTGTACATGAAAGCAAGCAAGAGAGCAAAACGGCTTATGGCTTCTTGGATCTACTCGCCATCACTCCCACTTTCAGAGGCAGTAGGAGATAGATCCATTCTTTCCATTACGACTGGAGCCTTATTTGTTTAATCTAGTAAGGGGGGGACGGATCAACACCATTTCTTCCTGTTGCCTATTATCAAGATTCATCTTTGATAGGCAGGCCCTAAAGACAATCGATATAATAGAATTGGAAATCAGCATCCATCATCCCTACCCGCGGGATGGGAGGGGAAGGGAGGAGAGGAGTAGTCAAACCCTATTGACTCCTATACAGCTTAGATTCCATGATCTCCGTCTATTACCTCTATTGACGGATTACTGCCCCTTATACAGAAGGGGAGTGTACTTTTCGACCAACCAGAAGAGGAGTCGATGATCCTGATCCACTCCTCTGTATTCGACTGGTCGGATCCCCCGAAGAGTAGGTTTGGAGAAGTATGTAAGGGGTTATGCCCTAGTTTTGCTCCTCCGCAGATTCGGATCTACTGAGGAAAGCTATTGATTTAGAAAGTAGAAAAAAAAAAGAACCTACTACTAAAAGATAAGACTTTCTTAGAATAAGAAGACGCACGAGGAAATGGAATGATCGGGCAAGGCGGTCTCTCTCGTCGCCTTGACGGCTGTTTGCGCCTTTCTGACCGAAATGGAAGAGCAGGTCTCGTGCCTGGGAGATTTGTCCAAATCTGCATTCTAAAAGGCGAGAATCCCTAACGAATAGAGCCGGTAGAGACATAAAACGCAGCGACAACAAGCAGCAAAACAAGAAATTCCTCGAAGGTCTGCGTAACTGCAATGGCCTTTTCGCCGCTCGATAAAGTGTTCAGCTCGAAAGCTAAGATATAGGCACAACTGAGCTGCCATGCTTAGGCGAGAATTTGAGCTTCTTCTCTGTGTGGTAGACTTTCCCCCGACTCTCCACATCCTTAAAGAAATAGCCTATATAATAAAAAAGATAGAGTCTTCCTTGGGACAGATCGTTCGCGACCACAAAGATCAAGAAATTGGCTCAGTCGTGACTCAAGTAGAGAAATCGAGGACTGGCCGATGGTGAAGATCGCGCGGACTCGCCCATAACCCAAAGTAGGAAACAAAACAATAGCAACCTGTCTAGCGCGAGTCCTGTACCAACCAACTAGTCTAACTTCATTAAAGTAAATACGAGATTCTTGGTGGACCGGAAGATAGCAATCCGTCTTTCTTGCGTGCCCTATCTTTTTTCCAAAAGAAGTAGGGGGGGATAGGACGTCGGTTAAGCCGGCAACTCCTCATAGTGGTTTTTCCCATCCCCTTTAGGTTTACGAGAGATTCAGATACAAAAAAAGAAGATAGAACTACCTTTACACTATAACCATTAAGTCAAGTTATTAACAATCCTATACTAATAGGAGAATTCAGATCAGCTCGGGCGGAACGAGGAGAGGCGAAGAAGAAGGCAATAAGCGCTCAGATTGGACCCACCTTTAAGGTGACTCATTATCCTCTCGATCCCGACTAGAATCAGGCTTCTCTTGAAAAAAGGTAAGGAGTTCTTCGATCTAATAAGGTATTAACCCTAGCGCCTAAGTCACCCCCGTATGGTAGGAAGAAGATAAAGGAGGAGTGAAGGGAGGAAAAAAAAGGCGATAAGCGAACCGGATTCTCGGGAGGTAAAAACAACCAATAATATATATATATATAAATGGGTACTACCTATATTAAGAAAGATATACCTGAAAAAGAATTCTGTAATGACTATGTGACCATGAAAGGAGTAGTGGATTCGTTCCAATTCATTGGTTTAATCCGGTATAAATATCATAATATGACGATATGACGGGATCGTCGTCTTGACAAAGATGAATAGAAAGAGTTCTTTTTTTAATGGTAACAAGAAGAATCGTTTTTTTTCCTCGAAGGTCTTTGACGAAAAGTCTTTCTATTTCTAATGGATTGGTCGTACCTTTACTGCAAGAAGATGAATGACTAGCTATTCACTCGCGGTTTCTGGGTCATAATCAACATCTTATGTAGGAGAGATGGCCGAGTGGTTTAAGGCGTAGCATTGGAACTGCTATGTAGGCTTTTGTTTACCGAGGGTTCGAATCCCTCTCTTTCCGTACCTTCACCTAATTCACCAACGTTACCGACCGCCATGTATCAAATACCAATCGAGACCATTATTCTAACAGTCAGACCTTTTTTTTTTAGATTCTTTATTTCGTCTGACTTTGGTACGAAAAAAAACGGAAAGAGCGGACAACGAAAGAGAATCTCACTGTGTGATACGTGAATGGAAGAAAAAGAGAGATCAAACCCCCTCTTTCCTTCGGCAAAAAAGTTGATGAAGCCATCCTCGCCTCGGAGATCAGAGATCTTTCGATTCGGGAGAGTAAGCAAGAAGGTCAAGATCCTGTTGTTCATGATCTTCTTCTTTTCGAACCTAATCCCAAGTGAACATTTCTTATTGAGTTATAAAAAAAAAGATCCAAGAAGCAGCCTTTCATTTTATTAAGGAGAAAACCGCCCCCCATTTGAGCGAAGTCTCCGGCCCTCCCCGTTATGACTTAGAGCATCTCTCACGTCTTATAAGTGACTTACAAATGAATGGCCGGGAATCAGACACGTATAAATCCTTTCTTCATTTTTGATGTTACCTAAAACGAGCGTAACCGCTTTCCGAGAAATAAGAAATAGAAAGGGAGGACAGGTTGGTTTGAGGACCCGTTGGTCAAAGGAAAGGGGAGGTCCTGATTCCGGGACGGAGCCGTATGACGCGAGAGTGTAGACTCTTGAACTCAGGGAGCGAGACCCTAAAGAAAGTTCAAGAAGCTATGAAGAGTGGTAAACTCTAAAAGGAAAGATGGAAACAGGGGAGTTGGCTGATAAAGATGGACAGTAACAAATGCGTAATATCAATATCTCGGCCTCGTCATCGAAAGCGGCTTCCAATTGCTCGGAAATTCTCAGCTATATGGGGGGCTTGGATGGTGAGCAAAAACAATTGATCAAGAAGTTGGTCAACTTTCGCATGAAAGAAGGTAAAAGAACGAGAGTTCGTGCTATTGTTTATCAAACTTTTCATCGCCCAGCTCGTCGAACTGAACGCGATGTAATCCAATTTCTTGTTGACGCCGTAGAGAATATAAAGCCCATATGCGAAGTGGAAAAAGTCAGAGTAGCAGGTACTATTTATGATGTCCCTGGGATTGTAGCCAGGGATCGTCAACAAACCTTAGCTATTCGTTGGATCCTTGAAGCAGCTTTCAAACGACGTATAAGCTACAGGATAAGCTTAGAGAAATGTTCATTTGATGAGATACTGGATGCTTACAAAAAGATGGGAATTGCACGTAAGAAAAGGGAGAATCTTCATGGACTGGCTTCCACCAATCGAAGTTTCGCGCATTTCAGATGGTGGTAAAGTGAGACCACATAAAGAGCTCTTCCTCATTCAGTCAGATTATTCAGAAAGATATGGTTTGACCCATTTCCTTTTTCTTTTCATTTGAATATAGAAAGCCGGCCTTCCCCGACTGAAAGGAAAGGAATGTAGGGCTTAGGTTTAGAATCCTCACCTCTCTTCATTCATTGAGTTGGAGGAATCCATAGGATTCCCGCCCGTTATGCATTGCATGAAAGAACCTTTCTTTGTATGACTTCTCTTTTCTTTTGCCTCAGGTCGAATGAATACGAAAGGGAGATCAATCAAAGAAAAAAAGAGGCCATGAATGAAGAAGTTGGGCCTTTCACCCTCTTTCTAGTTACTCGGGGAGCTGATCTGAGAAATGCACTTCAAAGGGAGGGAAGTTGGTTGACTTTTTCATATGGCCGAGCATAAAAGATTTGAAAGTGAAGTCAAAAAGAAGAGGTAGAGAGAGAACAGAACGGAACCGGTAGCCCCCGAATTATGTCAGGGCAAGAGAAAGAAAAGTAAGGACTCTTGTTTTCCACATACGCATATAGGCTGTGAAAAAGAAGTCCACTTTTATAATAGAGAAAGAGAGTGATTCGTCTACTTTCTTACTTAAGAAGGTAACGGAACGAACTTCAAGCACTTCGTAGGACGCCGCCGTTTGCTAAGATGTGCTTCCACATCGTGAGCTTTAGTG
>NC_012116.1:135000-157500 GCF_054855325.1 Carica papaya
GTCGGGGGTTTCTGCCTTGTTATAAAAAAGGGAGTTGGGTAAAGCAAACTCCCTCCTTGGACGAGCACGGGGCTTAGTCAAGTAGAACCGGGTTGCGCTGCTTGATGCTCCGATCGAAAACAAATCAGTGGGGCCATGCCGGTACGACTGAATATGCGTTAGAAAGGTCAATCCCTCCCCTACGACACCAAAAGAAAGCGGGCCGAACTTCTAACAGCCCGCCCGCTTCCATAGAACAATATCGCGGCAACGTAGACCTAAGTGGTCATATTGGATCCTTGGGAACCATCACAAGTACGGCCGGCCTCGAGAATGCCGTGTCGTCCAGCGGAGCCTAGAAGAAGGTGACTCGCGCAGACAGCTGACTCCTTTTCAATAGAAAGGAATAGCCAAACCAACCCAGCTGGCTGGTCAATCTCAGAGATCTTATCGGCCGGCAAACCGGAGACGGACGACCACGGTCCCGACCTTACCAGCACCGGAGGTGTACTAATCAATGAACCCCCCGAAACCTACTTTCTTTTCTGACAAAATCAACCAAGCCTAAGCGGTCACGACATGTTGTTGATATTGATTGAGGACTTTCGCTGACTGAATCCATCCATAAACCTAGACCCCGGTAACCTTCGTAACCAAAGCGTCACGACAATATCCAAAGGTCAACTTTGGATTCTTAAGTAGGGGGCAAGGAGGAGCACGTAAGAATGCCGACCACCACATAAGCCACTGGTGGCTGAGAGAAAGCGAGCAGCACCTTGTATAGGTTGGGCGGAGCTTGAAGAAGCGAGCCCCTATCAGAGAAAGCCATTGCGCGCTAGCCTAGCTAGCTAGCGTTTTTCAGCTGGCTGTTATTTAGTTGTAGCTAGCCTTCCCTCCTTCTATCACTTTGGAAAGATTTAGCAGTCTTTTCTTATGATGACCTGGTCGAGAGAGTACGATACATCGGTGTAAAAGATTGAGTGGGATCTGTAAGGTTGGTTATAGTAAGGCCTGGCCGGAAAGTGTTCTTGCCTCTATCATTAGCTCGGGCAGTCCCCGTATCTGGTCTTTCGGTCACCTTTCAATGGCTCCCTTAATTATGTGCGAGGAATTTCCCTCTTGAGGAATAGGAATTGGATGTTGATATGCCCGGGCACTCCAATTATTGATTGTGCAGCTCTCTTCTATTAGCGACTAAGAGAAAAAGGGCACACGGACCGTACTCGATTGATGAGCCAGCCCTCTACACTATGGATTGTTGGTCCGCCCGCCCCTGAATCAGGGGAAGGCAGTAGTGGAGTAACGGGGGATCCCGAAGCGAAAGGATCAGCCTCTTCTTTGTTGGTACTTTATTCTAGCTTATATCTCACATTTCGTTGTGGAGAAATCAAGGGTTTGACTCTGACGCCCTGCAGCTCTTGAAGAGGAAAGCATATGACGTACTGTCACCTCCCATTCTCTGATGACTCTCAAAGGAAAAAAGAGGTAAGCCCTAAAAAGAGGGAAAAGCCCTCTTAGTTAACTGCCGCCGGTGCTACTTCCTTAATTAGAAAAAGACCCTGATCTATTCAGATCAAGAAAAAAAAGAAGATAGTGATTTGGCTAACCTAAGGTACCTTCCCAATCGAACTATCGTGCGTGACACATAAATGCCGATTCCATAAGCTTATTTCACTCATTGCTCTTAGTGGAAGAATGCCCTCAAAGTCCCTCAAATGCGACTGCCTTGAACGAATCCCATTCGTAGTTCTGAATAAACCTCCTAAGTCAATCCGGACGGGAGAACTTCAAAAGGATCATGCCGAGTTCCAGAAAGATTCTTTTTTCATCAAAGACCGAGTACTTGCTTTTCCCAACATCTGTCTCGCTTCCAAACCAAAGGAACTAAACGCCTCCCTGTTCTAGAAAATGCTTTCGAAAAGCCATTGCCAAAAGTGCTTTCACCTACCTACTAGCTAGGGGCACAAGCCGGGAACCTAACCGGTGAAAGAGTCAGAGCCTTTCCGAATCCGAACTAGGGATCAGATCAACCTAAAGCAAGCACCATCAGTTGTGGATGAATCCAGAAAGTCTTTCTACTTAGCTCGTCAAGCGAAGTAGCTATCAACGGCTTTAGCATGACAACTATAACATCAAGCCATGGTAAACTGCCAAAGCTTCTACTGTAGTGTAGCACCTGGGTTCAGCCTTCTCCTTGCCGAGTTTCATCGCCCGCAGCGTGTTCAATTGTAAAGTCCTTCCAACCCCTGGTTCAGGGCCTGAGGGTACCAAACAAAGATGAATCCCGCGCAATCAGAGATTAAGCCATAAGATCCCATCCCTGAAACAGGAAGAGTCGGGGGCACCTACCGAAGGAGTCTTCCCTCCATCGATTCAATGACAAAATCGCTCTATTGAGAGGGCCTTTGACAACCCTCTTGAATGTGGCTCGCTCCTAGTTTTTCTTCCCCCGCCCGTTCTATCTAGGCTGGTGGCTATACCTGATTTCGTGTCTGATCGAACTTGAAACTAGCCCATTGAGCTTCTTGGGTTCGTCTTCAGTTTGAAGTTCGCCGTAGTACTCTTCTTCAGAATTCTTCCGCGTCAGGGTTCCAAACCTGAAAGAAGGATCCTAAAAAAGGATCGCACACAAGAAAATAGAGTTGGAATGAAAGATGGGGATTAAAGAACAGATTCAAACGTCTGTTATGATCTTCTCGAAAATGATGCGCGATTAAGTGAACAATTTACAACGGACACGAAGCTTTTCAGTCTCATTCTGACATATACACAAAACGAAAGGAACAAGGAAATGCGTTAGCATTCCCAACGCAGGGAAGAGAGACCTCTGTTCCAAACACGAACAAGAGAAGAGAGCGAAGTGAGGCGGATTCTCACTAGGGAGATCGAAGAGCTTTTCCTGAGATACCAAGAATCCTCCTTTGTTGGATCAAAAGGAAGGAAAACAAATTCCTAAACCTTCTAGATAATCTTTCCGAATCAACATCAACAACTCCTTGGTTGATAGCTATGATCCTGTCATCCCTACCCTTTTCTTCTCCCGAAAGGGGGCCCTAGGTCATGCCCTTGAGATAGGGATTGAGGGCTAAGCCCCGACCACGACTGAATGAAAACAGAAGGTCACACAGGCGAAGATGGGGACCAAAGGAATGAGTCTCTTCTGTGCTTTCGGACTGAACCAAGATGGCAGCTAGCTCTTCCCCCCTAGCCAAGCGAGAAGTTCCGCTTTCCGTCTTTCCTAAAAGCACATGTTATCCCACTCGTGACTCTAGCGAGAAAGGTTCACAGAAAAGTCAGGGAGGAGGCTTTCTAGGTCTTCTGCAAGCTGATGTTGTTGAAGGTAAAGAAGACCCTCTCTTCCTGGCCTAATCCGATTGCCCGTTCGAGGTGATACCCGAAAAAGCCCTCCCAACTCCTAGGTCTAATAGCTAATAGCTCTTTTGTCAGCTCTTTCGTACCTAACTAGGGTTTTTGTTTCGCTATAGAATTCCCCGGTAACCATGCTTTGGGGCTCAAACTCAATTCCTCACTCAAATGGCACTGGAACTTCGGCTACTTTAGCCAAAAAACGCAATTTCGACTCATCAAGATTCAATCTATTTGGGGGGTGCCCGACCCAGGTATGGATTTTGGTCTTCTTCGTAGCGGATATAACCCCGAAAGGTGGAGTACCGTACCACAAGGTTTTTCTTCCCACTTCCAAGTCAATGCCTATGAAACATGTTGTCAATAGTCTGTCACGTCGTCTCGATCCTCAAATGGGCGCTACCATAGATAGAAAAGAGATTCCCACCTATCTATCGATTGGTCATCCCAGTTTTGGTACTCAATATTGATATTGTCGGGGCACCTTTCTTTAGGGTATGACCCAGGAGCGGAGCAAAGACAACCTATCTTGCTGCTAGGAGTGCCTACCCAATAGCTGATTCTTTCTATTATGCTGATAAACTCTGATAACCCCACATCAAGTAGTGGAGAGACAAACCTGACTTCTTTCCTCGGATTCCTATTCCTACACGACTTGTTGAGGCAAATTCGCTTTTTATTGTGCCACTAGGCTAGTCGTCCAAATTGAATTAGTCAATGCGCTAAGTAATCTCCTTGCCTGCCCGCCTCAGGAACATTCTAATCAATGGTCTCGGGAATTTTCGTTGCAATCACTTTTCCCTTCATAAATCAAATTTGAATCGGACAAGTTCACGTTTTCTCGGGATTTTTGGATGAAAGTCAATTTCCTTTCCTAAGTGAGAGTTCAATCGTGCCATTCTTTCATTTTCCCCGTATTTTTGGTTGTCAACGGGAAAGATTGGCTGAATTCCCCTTCTCGCACCGGTAATTCACCCCATAGTGCCTAGGCTTTTCGCTCTCCCTCACTGTAACAACTCTAGGTGTCGTCGCGCCTAAGTTATTATGCTTTTTCCACTTTCGTGGGGGGGTCACGTAGGATGGTTAAGCCAGGAGCAGGACCGAGACTTTGCTTAGCCAACACATCTTCACATTGCCTTCCCTCCAAATATGTCTCAATTCACACCTCCAATCCCTTCTCTGATTCTCAGGATAATCTTGAAATGTGGATCCTCAGGCCCAGCCATTGTGCAGCTTCTGTATAGAAACCAGGGAGTCCGTCTCAACCTGAATGAGTCTATAACCCTCCTCCCAGAAGCTAGTAGTTTGGCTAAAAACAGATAATCAGAAGAAAATGATCGGGCAGGGATGCACAGCAGGAACTTGCAAAGCCAACACAAGAGAAAAGAAATATGCTCACCCTCGGTGAACTCTCTTTAAAGACAGAAGCGCATCCAACCCCGTTCTTTTGGACTCCTTTGATCGAGACTGGTATTAGTTCCTTTCCTTATATGTATAAGCTAGATAAGTAGGGTTCCTATTGGACGAAGGCTTTCTTGAACTCAATCAAAAGAGCAATTCAAGAGAAAAGCTTCATGTTCTCCTGCTCGGATCGGAGAATGGGTGCAGAAATGGTTGAGGAAAGGGCTTGCCCTACTGAAACTGAAGGGGAAGAGCAAAAACTAGAAGATGGGCACAGGTCTTTCTTTTCTTGAAGACTGTCTTTCCCTGCTGTAGAAGAGAAGAGTCAACCCAGAATGCCGAGACAATAGAAAGAGAATAGAAAGAACCTATGTCAGTGGATTGCAAGGGCCTTGAACTCCTTTCTTTTTAGATCCATCGGTACCGCAGGAGATCTAGTTCCGCTATTGGTCAATTAAATAGATAGTACAAATAGAAAAAGGAAGTACCGGTGGAAAAGAATACGGGGAAAAAGATAAGCTCTATTATAGGCCTTGACTGGATAGTCAAATAAAAACAAGCAGCTAGTACCGTTCACTAGAGAATACAATCACCAAAAAGAAAGGAAGCAAAAAGAAAAAGACCAGTGACAATGCCAGCCACCTTTCTCGCTTGAGTACCTTCGCCTATTCGAATCTTTCTATTATAGGATGGATCTGACCTCTAGGTCTAGACCGTCAGTTCCTTCTTCTACTTACTTTTATAAAACTTGGAAGGGAAAAAGCCCTGAACACCTTCCTTTCGATAGCGGAAAGCTGGCAAAGAAGTTCCATTACAAGATAGTACTCTTTTCCACGAAGACCCATAAAGAGTTGGCGAACTGGAGAGGACTGCTAAACTTATAGGGAAATATAAATTAGGACCGAGCCTTCGTTGAACTGTCTGCTTTCTTCCGACCGGCTTCTACCGCTGAGTCGAATGATTGACAAGTCTGATCGTCCGGTGCCAAAGAGTCTGCTACCGGGGAGTCTGATATCTCCCAATCTTCTGCTATTAGAGAATCTGATACCGCTGAATCTCCGGATGTAGCTTCAATCAATGCCTGCCAAACTTCCACCGTTGAATTGATCCCCTTTGCTCAATCAGATGCCGTAGCTAGTACCAGTCCTACCCCCGAATCGGATAATGTACTTTAATTATGCTTTCTCAGAACTGAGAATCAATTCTCACATTTTAGAAGATACCGAAATTTCTGGTCCTTCCTTAACTGATCCCCGAAAAGACGAAAAGCTTTTCTCGGAGCGAGGGCTTTATTTAATGAAATAGTTAGCCAAGATAATCCATAGGAAGTAAATGGCGTGGGGGTCTTGGTTGAGGGCTTTCCTTGGAACTAGGAGAGACCTTCTGCCTGTCTTTAGATGACATTTCTAGACGACATTGATTTCACTGCCAATAGTCAGGGTTGGCACCAACGCAGGGAGTAATAGAATGAATTGAATGCCGGTCTCCAAAGATATATATAGCTTGTCGGCCACTTCACTCTCTTCTGGCGTCCTGCCCCCCCTTTCATAGCTTGAAGGGTGCTGGCAGAACTCTATCTATCCTTCGAGTAGATACTTCCACTTTGTGGGTTCGAGCACTTCAAATAGTGAGTTTTCACGGATAGGAGTGTTAGAGAATGCCCTTCCATAAGAAAGATTAGGGCATCAGCCTAGAAGTGAGAAGTGGAGGAGTCATTTCCCGGTCTAGAGAATAGTCAGCTTAAGGCCCAGTCGGCCAGTCAGTGGCACCAGGCTTTCTTTTCTTGAATTTGACTTTACACTTGAATGAAATGTCCGCTTGCTTTATTAGCTGCTGTGTTACGGGAAGCTTTTCATCACTACTATGTGATAGCGGAACCGTACCCTTCCTATTGCATTTGAGGAGCAGTCCCCCAATAGTTTCCGAAGACGTTCGGTAATTTCTTTTTTAGAAAGATTTGAGCTTTCTGTGGTTCCCGATGTTATAAGTGTTTTTTTCCTAACTAGCCTAGCTTTCATTTGTCCGTATGGAATTGACAAGTTTGCTTTGACTGACTTTTGCCTCTAAAGCAGATAAGCCAAGGGATGCTTCTTTTCTATAAGAAGAAGAAGGGTTGCACGGCACCGATTACCGGATTCGTTCAGTGACAGTCAAAGAAAGGAGTTCAACCCCAGTGTCCCCCGTCTTTCCTCTGACAGAGGCTGAATCTTCTACTTCTAGCTACTCTGGGATTCCCCCTTGCTGGGCTACTTTGCTATTCAAAGGGATAGAAGTCAGAAAATGAAGGAAGAGATGGCCTTGAGCCTGGTCTTCCTTCATCCATGATGCCTAAGGTGCCTAAGTATGGCGTAGGGACGGCTTTGGTTTGGTATCCAAGAACTCTATCCCTAAGACGACCTTTTAATCGTCTAGGGGCGCCACAGTGAAATTAGTCGTATCTTTCCATCCTCCTATTTGTGGCTCCATCTGGAAAACTGGAGCTTCTATGGGTGCTTCAGGTAAACTAAGTCAACTGAAACTCCAACCGGCTGAAGAAGAAATCGCAATAAAGCGTTTATTCATTTTGATTTTCTATACTCGCTACGTAAACTCCACTACTCGCATTTAGTCTCGTATATATTCCTGCTGAGGAAGGGTCTCTAAGGCCGTTTATTAGCGTGAGAAGGCGGTTCAGGCTACTTTGAAAGACACTCTCTCCGGTAGCGGGTTGTAATTAATCTCAGCTTCCGTTGAGATGAGAACAGCTTTCGCTCTCTTGCTTTCCAGCGCCCCTCACCCGCAAGCAGAGGCTCTCACTCCACTTTTCATAAAATAGAGAATGCTGTCTTTTGAGAAAGGAAGAAATTAGCTTTCTAAAGCAGCAGCACCCCGAGGGCTCCTTTCCAGCTCTGCTCTGTCTCACCACCCCTCCTACAAAATGAAGGGAATGGACCGCAAGCAGAGCAAAGTGGTTTCTAAAACTTCAACAAGCTCGGCAGGGAACTTTCCGAGAGCAGGGCTTACAAAGGGAACTCAAATTGGAAGGCTTTCAAAGTCACTTGGCCTATTGATCTTGACCAGCCTCGACTGGTTCCACAGCAAATGTAACTTGCCTGTAAACTATTCCCTCAGCTGGCACGACATTGAGAAGAGAATTGCAAATATCTTCACTGGTTTTAGAAAATGGAGTCCAGTCCTTGAAATGGTTCGCACAAGGAAGGAAAAGAAAAGGAGGGTCTCACACCGGTGTAAAGTAAAAGCAATTTCCTTAGACTCAGAGATTGCATTTGCTGGCCTTTAACTGGCTTTACAAAACAGGCTTTTATCTCAGCCTTGATCACAGGATGGGAAAAGTACCGGCCTGGACCCCAAAAAAAGAGATCACCATCGGGACCGGTACTGCTACTAGATTACCCCCTGTAAAGTAAACACTTTCAAACTAGCCAGCTGGATCTCAAACTGGAGAAAGAGAACTCCCCATGGCTGGGAACTAACAATCGATAGAGGGGCTTGCCACAGAAAGTCCAGAAGTCGCTTTATTCTCTTCTTAGGAAAATGCATCTTCCTTTCCTGATCTAATGGATTCCCCTTTTACTGCAACTGCAACAGAAGGGGCTGGGGATTAGCTGAGCTCGAAGGCAGATGGAATGGCACTTTCTTTTTCCGAACTGGCTAAAAAAGAACTCACTTGCTCAATGGCTGACAAAAGGGCTTACCCTACGACTGCTAGCTTTGACTTGCTTGAAGGAGATTGAAAAGGCTTCCTTCCTTGGGGAAAGACTCCTATTACCGGGGACTACTAATACAGCTACGGGGAATGAAGACACCACATACCACATAGAGAAAAGAAAGCGGAATAGCGGGACGAGGTGAGGAAAAGATCTGGATACTCTGACTTCAGGAGGAGAATCCATTATAGTGGGTCCTCCTACGCATATTCTACAGGGAGGGGAAAACAAAACACCACACCACATGCAGGGACAATACCAAGCACTTTGTTACTGGTTCGCAAAGGAATAGAAGGGAAAAAGTCTTTGATTATAACAGGCGGGATATCAGGAAAAACACTGGAACTCTAGATCCTCTAACGCTGAGTCAAATGAGAATCATAAGCTATTGATTACACCACAGCAGGATCTTGCCTTGGATAGGCCCCTAGCCTGTGAGCTTAGCCAGTAAATGCGTCCTAGGTAGAGAGGGGAAAACCTAGAAAAGAAAAGACCCGGCATAGCCTCTTTGAAAGCCATCAATCACGCTGCCTCACGTTCCCTCCATCCGAGCCTGCGGCATCCCGGCCGACACATCTCGAGATCGTTTATTCTAATTCTAGCTAGAAATGGAACAAACTAAGCATCAGAGTCTTATGCTCATGATCTGTCTATCACATCAATAGATCTTGCATAGAAGAAGGCTCTGGCTAAAGCACTAGTAGTAGATCTTATAGCTATGTCCCTAGTCAAAGAACCTGAAGTCATTTCGGTAGCACGCCCACTCATAGTAAGAGAAGAAAGACATGTGCATTACTAGCCAGTTATAAAGGATATATACCCATATTCATAAGATTCTTTATTAATCAATCCTCTTGATCCATAAATGTCATTAACAGCGGCAGGAAGGAAAGAAGCCTAGACTTCCTTTTCCAGAGCGAGATCAAGTTGCTGGACCATAAGTAGCTTTCGCCTATATGTCAAGACCGATCTGGTGCTAGTTATGGTTATGCTGCTAAATCAACTGCATAATCGATTGGATCAAAAAGTCAAATTTGATCTTATAGCTTGAACGCCTGGTTCTCTCCTAGTAATGTCACACAATCCAGAGGGTGGACGTTAGTTCAGGTTCTTTTCTTTCTTCTTTGATCCGTCTTAGGAACGAGTGGCAGCCTCGACCCGAGTAGAAGTGCCATGCTTGGATTGCCCAACGAAGAATGCCCCTTGTAGAACTCTATTCCAGTTTTCACACTTGCTAGAAGCACGAGCGAAGGAAGGTTACTCCCATAAATGACTCTTCGTGCCTGGCGGGGGAGTCTCAACAAAAGAATAGCAAATGGGTGAAAGATAGAGGATTTGCATCTGTTATCCTTTTCCGAAACCGATAGCTAGTCTCCTTAAGAATTCGAGTACGGATGTCGCCAGCTACCTTTTCATACTGTGATAGACTGGAAGCGGAAACTTCTTGGTGGGCGACTTGTGGAACCTCGGGGGTGACCTGAGGGCTTGTGAGCCCGGGGTTTGACGAAGACTCTTTTAGAAAGACAGTTGGAGATTGAGGAATCAAAACTGAATACCATCCGCACACGCGGGCAAGTTCTTTGTCCTGTAAAACTGACAAAGAGCTTGATGGGTATCAATTCATTGAATTATGTACTTCTTAATCATCAAACCCTCGGGAAGGCACATCATCGATCATTTAACTTATCAGAGAGAGGCCTTGGCAATCTAATCCAAGACCAAGCGCAAAGGCCACTGGTTCTGTCATACTCTAGTCTCTTTCTTTCTACTCTCGAGTGACTTGCTTTCCTTTCGAGCAGACTAAGAAGAAGAAGCCCACGGAGCGGTAGGGGAATGGTAGGTGAGTGTAACCCCAACCTGTACAATTAAGTGGCATAGCGATCCCCTGTCTTTTTACCTAAGATATTGCACTAAAGCCTTGAGTCGAAATAAAAGAAAGGCTAGTCTATTAATGTAAGAAAGTCAGTTTTCAAGCAGGATTATTGAAAGCAAGTGAATTTGTAAGCGAGTCCTTCTCCTGGTCAGCCACCTAGAGATCCAGCTTAAGTTGGAGGTGTTGATAGGGCCATTCCCAGTAAGTGTAGGAGTTTCAATATTCATAGTCTACCTTTTAAACCGGTAAGGATAACACTTTATATATGACTAATGGTAGTTGCCATCATTCTAGTTGAAGTGCTAGTTCGGAAAGATATAGTTTCAGTCCATTCTGAATCTCTAGCTTTTGGGTCAGTTCCAGCAAGCTAGGTTAGGGCAAAGATAAAGATCCATCTAAGTCAAGATCGTGTAGTGTAATAAACGGCTTTCCCTGGGGAGGGCTAACTAAAGAAGGATAAGAGATAGATTTGTTTCGATGAGAAGAGAAGCTCCATCTTTTAAGCCAGCACCCTACACTCTTTATTTTCTTGCTCTCGAGCTAATAGGTCGAAGGTCCTTGAAGTTATCCAAATACCAGTAGTAAGAGCGAGGATATCTTGTGACTAGGTTTTCCATTAATGCCAGTACTAGGACTAATATAGGATTTCTTCCTCGATCTAATTTGTTTTCTTCCCATATAGAATCTTCGTTACCTCTTTTTTAAAGCCATCAGACAAGTGAAATACACTGTAGCAAGCCCTCTTATTTGATTTATATTGGAAGGCATCTAATTGGCTAGCTTAAATCTCACTGGAATCCATAACCTGGGAATAGACCTACCATACCTTGACGAAAGTGGGGGAATATCTTGCATAACCGACAGCGGAAGGCGGAAGGATACCTACGGGACATACTTACCTAAGGGGACATCGAAGAATACGGTCCCTTCTCGCAAGTTGGAGTGGGAGTGGAAGCGCTTCTGTTTTCTATTCCCCTTCTGCTTTTCTTTTTCATTCTCCCTTTTTTAGGTAATTGAGTAAGTGCGTGAGACCTATCCTCTCTCAGGTCAGGATGGATGGTTGTTGGCCTGCTAGCTCGGAAAGCCCATATCAATTTAGAGGTCAGGCCCTTAGGGGATTTATAGGGCAAGTTTTCTCATTTCAAAAAACTTTCATCTTTCCTTCCAAATATTACCCATACTCTATTTGTAGCTAGACTATGTTCGTATCCTATTGAATACATTTCAAGGATTCTTCCTTTCGATTGAAGTCTGCTTGCTTCCCTGCTAAAGCTAAATGAGAACAGAGAGAGGAGAGAGGAGCGAAAGCCACTCGACTGAAAGGAGAGGAGCGAAAGGCTCAGCGAATGGAAGAAGCAGGCAAAGATAGATAGAATTTGGTAGGGAAAAGTGCTTTGTTGGACTTGTTCCCAGGGTGAGATCAAAGATCTTTCAACGCGTTGATTTCCTACTAAAGAAACAGGCTTTCTACCAGGAGTTTTGTTTGTCTTTCGATGTGAAAGGGTCGAAAACTCTCGCTTTATGCTTGAGAAAGAGCCTTCCCGGCGATCTGCTTCATGAATGGAAGGGTGGAACCAAGGAAGACAACTGAATACCGGAAATTCAAAGAGAAGGATTTCCAGAGGTAAATATCTGGCATTGAGCCCGCCTATCATAAGTATGAGTTGGGAGAGCGAGATAGAGACAAATACCCAATAGACGGTGAAAAAGCTTTCCTGCACGCGGGAACCTTCCTTCTGTCTTGCAGCCTTGATGCTCAGTTCTATTCTCCCGCTCTTGCAAGGCTAGCCGGGAGGGAGGTCTTTTTTCGGGTTTGGTTTGCCTAGATAGGAAGTGCGCTTGCAGTGCTTCTAGTAACGATTTTGAAGTGCAATATCTTGGGGTATGATTGCTTCTTTCTTCGGCTTAATAGGGCTTGTGGTTCGTTATCAGTACCTGTTTTAGAGCGATATAACCTCGTTGCCCGCCTCTCAATGTGGTGCCTTTCACTCTGCTCTGTCAACACTTTCTCGCTATGCCGGAAGGTAGGATTTCAGGTCTTTTCCCAAGCTATGAATCTTCATCAATGGCATAGTAATAAGAGAGAAAGAAATTAGTGATTTGATGTTCCATCCGCAAACACGACGAAAAAGGTAGCCGAACCACCTCCCTCAAGTGCTAGCGTACAAGAAGGAGCTTTCGGCAGTGAATCACATGTCGAAAGACCAAAACCCTATAGATCGAGATTTGTGCTTGGTCTTTCGCCTACTGTGTATGGTGTAACGGCATCTCATGCCAAGAAAAAAGAAGGGTTGAACCTGGCTCACAAACCAGGAGATCTGGGGGCTGCTTTTGCCCGCTCATCATCAATCCCATTCTACTACTCTGTTAGTACCCATTCTGACTCTTGTCAGTCTCCGAGGGACATCGAAGACTTGAAACTACATCGAAAGACAAAGCATTTTCCTTCCTCACTACCATCTCGAAAGAAGCAATCGGCTTGGGATGAATGTCATTGGTTTTTTTTTCCTATCTTTCCCTCTCGCGAGCTTCCTTTCGGAGTCGACGTGCTTCCTTATTCGCGAGAATTTCCTCCCTCCGGTCTTGTCTCCTCACTAAGCGCTCTTCTTGTCGTTTCAACCTTTTCTCATATCTCATTTTGGCCTTCAGTCTTTCTTTAGCCTGATCAGATAATGGTGCTCCACTTTTGGACATAGGATTTGATATCACCCAATTCTTCGTTTACTAACGTAGAACTCATACTACGCCGGATTTGATGTTTCAAAGAAGTGGGTGGTTGTGAACCACCGAAGTCTAGTTGATGTTTACATATGTAACTTAACCCCTTATTCTATTTCTATTATAGACTTTGATGGTCGACAAGGGGGTTGCAGAATCCTGGATTGTTAAACCAGGAAAGACCACCCCTCTTGCTGCCGAAGGTTGGATTAAACCTTCGGAACACACCAAGAATTGTGTACCAGACGTTCCACCCATTAAATAAGGATAATTAATATCACTCTTCAACGGCTCAAGGATAGGTACCTTGAAGTCGGGACCCAATAAGGCAACCATATCATAGACCTTCCAGATCAATCCAAATCTAATGAAATCTGGATTGGCCTTAGTGATCTTCCAATTATGGTTGATCACAGGTGCCTCAAAGAAATCCTGGATGGTTACACAAGGAGACAGTGCTAAAGAATAATACCATTTTATATACTTAAGCCACTGTTTCACCCAAGCCCTTAAACATGACCACTCAAGAAAATCCTTCATACCTGGCTGATTAAATAAATCATAAGGTCTAATTTTCAAATCACGAGGGGCCATCCCCTTACGCAAGAAGTCAATAATTTTTCCTCTTAAGTCAGGATTCAAAGGACAACCGCGGCCTAACCAGAGATCCGCAGGTAGCAGGGTTTTATGATACATGGCAACGACCCGCATAAAATGCTTAGATCGTTGGTGATCGAACCTTGCCAATTGCCTATAACCTGCACCTCCTACACGAGCAAGAGTAGACAATCTCTTAATAGTGTAGGTGTTATGAACACCCATCAAACCATATGGATGGTGGGAAGATAGCTGATTTTTCAAAGAAAGAGGTGAGAAATCTTTATATAAACCTGCAACCCTGAATTTCTTGGCAAATTCAGCACACCCAGTATCCGATATAAGAGACTTTTGATAACTTTTTGAAACTCCTATACGGGATAAGGCCTGCTCATACTTCTCAGCGACTGCCGTATTAGCGATGACAACGTCATCGCCTAAAATGGCATAGTCTTTAAACACTGATCCAGGGTAAACCTCCTCCGCACACCACCATACTAATATATGATTGGTTAAGGAGAAGAGAGCCCAAGACGAATAGTAACCGAGAGGCTGCCCCGCAACAAATGACACTGTACTATTTAGTTTCCTTACAAACGGTACAGTGAAAATCTTTGTTGCTAGTGCTGAATTCACAACACTAGAAGCAAAACTTCGGTAAAATAGAGAAAACATTACCTCAAATAATCAAAGTAACGGCCACCGGTCGGTGGCAGACTTTAAATCAAATGAGTAGCAATATCTATTGCCCACTAAGTTATCCAACGGTTTTCTTTGATTAAATGTTCCATCGGTTGGCAATGACCGTAAAACAATCATACACCAATCGTGAACAGGCTTCAACAACCGCTGATTAACATAGTTACCTATGGCGAAGATTCGCCCTTTGCCCCCTCCTGGACACGAACAACCTAGTTTCCCTGGTATCCATCGTAAACCAAAGTCGTTTATCGAAGGCAACAAGGGACCATTAGTTCGCTCAAATATATCTAAAGACCATCCACTTATCAATTTCTTCGTTTTCTCTAGTGGATATCTGATATACTCAGGCCATAATGCGCCTTGAGACCACTGTTGACCCTGAGCGTGAACAAAGTTCACAAGCTCACGCCAATTAGCAAGCTCAAAGGGTAAGAAGGTAAAGACCGATTTCTAATCTTTAACCTTCTCACGTCCTAATCCTCCTCTATCAAACTTAGTTAAATAAAAGGATGGAAGGCACTTAATGGTTGGTTCCCACGTCATACCTTGGAACAAAGGTATTTCAGTGAGATTAGGGACATACCGAGGAAGAAGTCTATTCAAACTCATTTTAAGAGATGAACAGAATTCTTCAACGGAATCCATACAATTAACAGGCTCAATGATAGTTGACTTGGAAACTTTCTTTGGTATTAAGATAGCATTAGCTATCGTAAAGAAAGACAAGTAAATTCTCACTATCATATCCGCTTTATCATCCTTCTTATATATCATTAATCTATGGAAGGATGGGAGAATTTGAGGATATCCCGATCGTGTCAAGGATACCGGAACTGGTAGCAGAGTATGAGGGGTCTTCACACCCCCATAAGCCTGCTGTAATGATGATGAACACTGCTTCAAATAGAAAGCAGTGAACAGAGCACCAGACTTACGATACAATCGTATCACCAGCTTGGTAAAAAGGTAGGCTGAAATACAGAATTCCTTGGTTAGACCTTCAGCCACAATGAGGATCATCTTATTTAGAAATGACCTCATCATGCGAGAATCTTCTCAAATTCTCTGCCACCTAATGGAACTAATTGCCATAAGTGTCGGAAACAGTCGATTCATGGTACACGTTATAATTATGCTTCCTTCGGGCAGCTTAATTCCCTAACCGTGGTTAGTTCTGCATGCCAGGCTTCCGCGTCGCCCATGTGTCGTCTGAACATCTATGTCCAGACCTTCTCAAAAATGAGTCCATTAGAACTCACCTAAATGATCTCAATCTTGTTGAGACCATGGGAAGGCACCTCAAGTATGACTTAAGGTATCACAGAAGAGAAGACTGTGATCGAGGTTATACATATCAGATAGAAAACAAGAAGCTTGGGATCCTGTCCCTAGGACAGCCCCAATTACCAAACCATGCTCCTGCCTCATGGAGTCAGGATCGTGTGGCGATCATGACCGGAAAGGGGATGACCCTTTCCCGCCAATAGCAGGTAACTGCTAATGACGCCTTATAGACTTTGACGAGCTAAGAGAAGCTAAGCCATATCGCAATTCCTGTATAAAGCTCTTTTTCTGTAGTCACAAGGCCTGTTCAAAAGATCAGATAGGCGGAGATAGAAGCAAGAAAAAGGCCGGCTAGCTCGTGCAATCAACGAGAAAAGCCTTCGCCTTAGTAAGCTAGCTTTGGTTGCTAAGGTTCTCCGGGCACTACGGTAGGACGTGGATCGATCATGACGAGAATGGACACTTCTCCGTAATGTAATGTAATAGAAGAGTCACAGTCCGGGAAAATCTCGACCAGACGAAGGAGATATGAATGAAATTCGGGCGGGTAAGGGCTTGGCTTGACCCTGTCTTCTCTCCTGGTCGGGTCGGAGGCGAAGACAGGCAAAGTTCATCATTCAGTGGTGGGGTGTTCATAGAAAGGAAGGCGTCGCCCAACGAGTGGCATCTTTCTTTTGGGGATAGAGTCTCGCTCATAGATAAAGGAAGAGTACGCGCGCTAGCGCGCTACGGCTTACGCAGTTGATCGGATCAGATAGCCCTTCGGGCAACCAACCGCACAAGAAATTCCGATCAACAACTTGGAGGGATGGCTGAGTGGCTTAAGGCATTGGTTTGCTAAATCGACATACAAGAAGATTGTATCATGGGTTCGAATCCCATTTCCTCCGGCGCGGAAGTGGAACGGGCGGGCGAAATTACGTGAGAGAAAGAACCTCTTGGTAGAGTCCCCCGGAGGAAAAAAGAGCACTACTTAGTGACTAGGAGCGGAGAGCCCGTTGCGCGTTGTTTTTGTTTGACCGGCCTATCTTCTTTCTATAAGCAAGCTCCCTATGGCCGTCCAGTCCCTGGACGGCTCTCGGTTCTTGAGCATGTTGGGAGATTAGGCGGCAGTTGAAAGAGCTGCTCGAAAGCTTGACGAAGAAGCGAGCCCTATCCATTTTCTTAGTTTTGGGCTTTTCCCTGACTAGTCAGGTAGGGCGCTACTCGATTCAGAAAACAGACTTTAGGAAAGTGGTTCAGGTAGCTCAGCTGGTTAGAGCAAAGGACTGAAAATCCTTGTGTCAGTGGTTCGAATCCACTTCTAAGCGGGCGAAGGGATAAAAGGACACGTAGCCGAGAGCGAGCCGGATTTCTAAATGAAAGTGAAATAAGAAGGCAAAAAGCCGTATAGTGCTGGAGGAAGATTTTTAAAGAAAAAGCGGTGGATTACTCGGATTGGTTCTCGCCCCCCTGTGCCCAAAAGGATGGGCGAGTTCGGTTCGAGTGTTCATCGATCGGGTGGATCTATATGCTTCGGGGGGTGAGACGAGGTGTAGCGCAGTCTGGTCAGCGCATCTGTTTTGGGTACAGAGGGCCATAGGTTCGAATCCTGTCACCTTGATTTGTCGGTATGCCGCTCCGCGAGCAAGGAGTGCCACGCACGAGCGGAGCGAAAACAAAGCAGGGGGAATTCGGGGAAATCCTTCTCTATACAAGTTCTCGGACGAGGTTTTTGAACAGAACTTCGATAGGCGAGAGGTGTAAGCACCGCGAGGTGTGAAGCGATCTCGTACTAAACGAAACGACTTTCACTTTCCATAACCAAAATGAAAGAAAGTCAACCTATTCCTGCAATTGCGGTCAGTCTCGCTACCTCTTTAGTTGCCGCCCCCTACTTGCTCATTCGCAATTACTACCACAAGAGAGTCGCCCCTATATCTAAGGGAGCTTATGCACTCCACTACTTTTTATGTTATGGGGTCTCGAAGACTGAATTTAGCTGCCAACCCTAGTCAGCAAGCTGAAAAAGCCCTTTCCCCTTTTTCTAATAATATAAGGGTAAGCTTCATAGCTCCAACCGGGCTGTCGCCTTAGCTTACTAAGCGCTGGTTCTATCCCGGCCAAGCAACCAAAGCCGGGGATAACGGTGGGAATAGTGAAAGAAAGAGAAGGGGAAGAAGCGGGGTAGAGGAATTGGTCGACTCATCAGGCTCATGACCTGAAGACTGCAGGTTCGAATCCTGTCCCCGCCTACTCATTTGAGATGCTGGGGGAGCCGGCAGCTGTGCCCTAACTCAGTCCTTTGAGTCAGATTTTGCTTTTTCCAACCTGGTGTTCTTTCGCCTTGCATAACTTTAGGAAGACTTTCTTTATAACGGCCAAAGAGAGAAAGCACTTTCTTTATTAGAGTAGTCCCCCGGGATACTCCCCAAGAACTGGCTCAATGGCAATGCTTGGTGCACTTAGGCTTGGCATTGGCTCAAGCCGCCCAGGCTGCCCTTCTTTGTTTTATTGTTAATAAGCGGTGCTGAGGTATTGCCTGGTTGGTGTACTAGGGCGAGGTTTGGAACCCTCCGCTCGTGGGGTCTGTATCAATTCAGCCCAAGGAACTCTTTCTCATTCTAGTCCTTCCAAGACCGGTCTTTCTTCACCAAATCAGATGAGTCGTCATAACTCAGTGCCCACCTCCATTACCGCTCCCGTTAGAGCTCCCATTGATCCTTCATCTCCCCCATCCTCAGGCAGTCATGCTCCAGATCAAACTCGGCTACACCCCCCTAAACCACCTGACCCTAATCCTTCCATTGTGAGTCGTGAAGTTTCCGCGTCTCGGTTAAGGCATACTCTTACCATGGCGCGTGATAAAGTGACTGGCTCGGCCAATGAGAGTCATGATACTGGTCCGTCTATTGTAGAGGAGGATATAGCAGATTATGCCATGGATGATGTTACTGAGGGACACCAATCTGGTGTGATTCAACATTCTTCTTCCCTTGTTTCACATGAAGAGACTCTCATGGAAGAGTAGAGGTGCTGGGAAGAAGGCTTTTCCGCGCAATTTGATAGATATAATGGCGCATCGTCCTGATTTGGTGATCATTCTTGACCCTCGGGTGCGCGGAGAGCGTGCTCCATTTTTGGTGAATCAATTGGCTTTTTATTCCCACCATATCGCTGATCCTATTGGTCGTTCAGGGGGTCTTTGGTTGTTATGGGATGCTGGGATATGTAAGATAGAGGTTCTGGATTCCTCTTCTCAGGTTATTCATGCTTTGGTCTCTCAGGGCTCTTCGCCAGATTGGTTGTTATCGGCAGTTTACGCGAGTCCCAGCCAGTAGAGAGGAGTTATGGAATATCTTCCAAGAAGCTGGTAAGGATATCAACATCCCTTGGATGCTTATTGGGGATTTAAATGAGATTAGCGATGCAGATGAGAAGTTAGGAGGGAGAGCTGCTCGGTCTTTCCACTGTAGTAGATTCGCTAATTGGATTTCCAGCTGCAATTTGATTGATCTTGGATTCTCCGGTCCGCGCTTTACCTGGAGCAACCTTCGGCCTGGTCTTGGGCATGTCAAAGAAAGATTAGACCGTGCCCTTTCTAATACTGATTGGAGACTGCTATTTCCAGAGGCCATTGTTCAACACCTCCCTCGTACTTATTCTGATCATTGTCCATTATTGGTGGATCTCGAAGGTCTTCCTATTCCTAACCCCCATCTTCGTCCTTTTCGTTTTGAGGCTTGTTGGCTTTTAGACGATAGATATAAAGATCTTCTTAATCAAGTCTGGCATCAAAGTCATCTTTCCCTTCCCGAGCTTATTCCGGCCATGGTGCAGGCTACTAAAGACTGGAATCTTCATACGTTTGGGAACCAGTTTAGGAATAAGAGACGTCTCCTAACTAGGATTGCTGGGATTCAAAAAGCCTTAGATAGGGGACCTTCTCATTTTCTTATTGAGCTAGAGCGTGATTTGATTAACCAATACAATCGTATTTTAAAACAAGAAGAAGAGTTTTGGTACCAAAAATCTAGGGTGCGTTGGATGTTGTCTGGGGATCGTAACACTCCATTTTATGATGTCTCGACTATGGTCAAGAGAAGCTCAAATTGGATTCTTGCTCTTCGAAATTCTGATGGCTCTTGGTGCTATGATCAAAATGAGCTAAGGGACAAGGCCCGTGAGTACTTTTTTAAGCTATATTCTTGTGAGGATGAGCAAGCTGGACCCTATCCCAGTTTTCACTCCTACTATTGCTCCTTCAGTAGCTCTGACTTTGAGTCCAAATTCTTCTAATGAGGAAATTCATTTTGTTCAGTATGCACCCTTTTAAAGCCCCAGGCCCTGATGGCCTGAAAGCTGTCTTTTTTCAAAAGTTTTGGCCGATTACCTTTATGATTTAAAATGCTTTTTCTACTGGAGCTTTTCCTAAAGATTTGAATCTGACAAATCTTTGTCTCATCCCCAAGGCTCCTAAGCCTGATTTTATTACACAGTTCCGTCCTATAGGCTTATGCAACGTGGTGTATAAGATTTTGACTAAAGTCATAGCCAATAGGATGAAAGCCCTTTTGAAGAATTTTCTTGCTCCAACCCAAGCTAGTTTTGTCAAAGGTAGGACTACCATTGAGAACATCATTCTTGCCCAAGAATTGGTCCATACCATTCGTCATAAATCTGGTCTAATGGCGGTTAAGATTGACTTGGAAAAGGCCTATGACCGCTTAAGTTGGGATTTTCTTGAAGAAAGTTTGGGTCAAGTAGGATTTCCTTCTTCTTTAGTGAATCTTATAATGTTTTGTGTGCGTTCGCCATCTATGTCCCTCATTTGGAATGGGGAGGTCACAGACTCTTTTGCGCCTCAAAGTGGTCTCCTTGGCGGAGACCCCCTTTCGCCCTACCTCTTTGTCCTTTGCATCGAAAGATTAGCTCATTTAATTGATCATGAGGTTCGGCGTAAAAACAGGTCTCCTATCAAAGCGGGCAGGAACTGTCCTCCTATTGCTTCTTTATTCTTCGCTGATGATCTTCTTCTTTTTTCTAATGCTTCTTTTGCGCCAAGCTCCAATTTAATGTCAAATTCTTGCAGTCATTCTGGTCAGCGTGTCAGTCTTAATAAGTCCAAGTTGTTTTTGTCTCCTAATATTTCTCACAGTTTGGCTTCTGGGATTAGTCAGATTTTGGGCATTCCTTTGACCAAGAATTTAGGGAAGTCTCTTGGGGTCCCTATCATCCATGGTAGGGTCACTAAACAGACCTATTCTGAAGTTCTAGAGAAAGTTCAGTCTCGCTTGAGTGGTTGGAAAGCTAAAAACCTTTCCCTTGCAGGTCGGGTCACCTTGAGAAATTCAGTGACCTCTTCTCTTCCCTTGTACACTATGAAGTCCACTAAACTGCCTCTTGCTATTTGTGAGAATATTGAGAAGCTTAATAGACAGTTTCTCTGGGGAGGTAGTAATGAGAAGCATAAGATTCATTTAGTCAAATGGGATGTTGTGACTAATCCTAGAAAGAAGGATGGAGGGCTTAATATTAAAGAAGCTAGGATCCTTAACCAAGCCATGCTGGCTAAGCTCGGTTGGAAGATGATGTCTGATCCTGAAACCTTATGGGTTAGAGTCTTTAAGAACAAAAAGTGAGAGTTTCCTTTTCTTGGATGTGGCTATTAAACCGAATGCTTCCTACGTTTGGAAGAGCATAGCTTCCACTAGAGATATCATTAGAGAACTTGGAGAATTGGGGATGGAGCAAATGTTCCATTTTGGGTTGATAGCTGGGTGCCTGGGGGACCTTTGTGCGATCGAGTTGATAATGGAACCTTTTTTGAACAATCAGACTTTAGTCAAAGATTTTTTGACTGAGGATAGGTGCTGGGAGAAAACGTTGTTAGAGCAAATTCTTCCTCATGAGTTGGTTGAGATTGTTATGGGCTGTCCTTTAGCCCGTTTTGTCATTGGGTCTGATAAATTGATTTGGAGTCTAAATTCTAATGGGATATTTTCCACTAAGTCCTGTGTACAATATGCTTCGTCAAAGTCATAGTCAAAACTCACTTCTTTTTAAATGGAGTCCAATTTTGAGATTGAAAGTGCCCCCTCGTCTTCAATTCTTTTTGTGGCTAGTGGTTCATGAAGGTCTCCTAACTAATGTTTTTAGAACTTATAGGCATATCGGTTGGGAGACTCGTTGTTCCATATGTTCCCATCCATATGAGGATGTCATTCATGTCCTAAGCTAAGGGACTGCACCAAGGCTCGGATTTATTGGGATCAATTAATTCCATCAATTCGCTCCTCTCCTTTCAGTCGAGCTGCTTCGCTCCTCGTTTTACTCTTCCTCTTTAAGGCATTGGCTTCTATCTAATCTTGATTCTGCCTTCATTTAAGAGCATTTTTTTCCTTCTTGGCCTGTTCTTTTTTCTATTAGCATTTGGGGATTCCATTCCTTTTTTTTGATCCACAACCGGATAACCCCATTCATTTCATTCTTAACTATTTGGCGGAGGTTTTAGCAGCCTTTGATCAGCATGACACACCTTCCAGGCAGGTCCAATCTGATTTTCTTTCCTGGTCTTTTCCGGAGGATGGCTGGGTAAAGGTGAACTCGGATGGATGCGCCAAGGGTAATCCGGGTGAGGCTGGAGCTGGTGGGCTCATTAGAGATGCCCGTGGGCAGTGGTTGGTGGCTTTGACTTTTGACTTGGGAATCTGTACGAGTGTTACAGCCGAGCTTGAGGGCATTCGTCAAGGTCTTAGCCTTGCTTGGGATGAAGGCTATAGATTGTGCTTTGTGAGGCGGATGCTCAAACTATAATCAGAATTATTCAGCATGGCGACTCTACTTCTCATCCTCATGGCGCTTTAATTGAGGATTGTCGATCTCTATTGCGGA
>NC_012116.1:165000-195000 GCF_054855325.1 Carica papaya
GAAATGCATCTCCTTCGCCCGCGCGCGATAGCTCTACCTGGCGTGCTGCCTTGCATGCAAGCGAAGCGCTATTGGCGGCAATAAATAGCTCACTGAGCGATGATTGATTTGCCCCCACCTCTGAAAGCTGAAGGAAGGCTGTGCCCTCGATTGTTCCAGAGAGAAGGATCATGGCGCCCCAGAACCATGACATCCAGCAGCAGCATCTCCTTGCGTGCGAGAGACTTCTATGCCAGCCGTTATTCCCGGAAATGTTATGAAAGAAAGCGGCAGACTAATCTGACAGGTGTTCCCTAATGAGGGATTTTAGGAGATTTCTTAGGGTTCTCCTCCACCCATCCGCGGAGGGTTTCAGTATCCATCTCCGCAGATATTTCCAGATCGCGAGACATAATGTTCTCTGCGGCACTGGAGTCTCTTTCTGCCATTTCCGGAAAGTGAACGGACAGCTGCCCTTTCCCCTTCTCACAATGTTCCCGAACTTGCTCAAGAATCAAAGTGTGAATGGCACTTCGAAGTGCCTCACGTTGTTCTTGATGGGGATCGGCGTGGGGAACTTCCGCCGGTTCTGGAGCCAGCGGGTTCTGAATGACCCCCCTCTCACGGTTAAAAAAGTGGTTAACCATCTCGAAGAAATCCATATCGTCTATCCGAAAAACGTGTCTCAATTACAGCCAACTCCCCCTATCGAAAAACCAACCCTACAACATTAGTTCTAGAAATGCTAACCAACCACTGGGGCCATGGGTCATGAAAGAGGTTGACCCCCCTTCACTATGTATGGCCAATGAACTCCTCGCTTTAGTCCGTTCTTTTCCTTCTTTTTTTCGGGTCGATAGTTGCCGTGGTAGTAATGTCCCGGAGCCCGGCTACCGACCCGATGCGCCGATCGGGAAAGTCATAAAGGGACGTTAAACGTCATTCTAGAAGGGCGTTACCACAACAAACAAAAATCCGAGTCTTGGCAGTTCAAGTGAAAGTTTATTAGACTAGTCCCACTAAGATGGCGGGGAAACTGACTTCCGAGAGAGCTGCTTTCGCCTCGGTAATTACCTAACGCCGATGCCAAAGTCGCCCTTTACGCGAGGGAACGCCAGACAGACTGACCTCTGCTAACTACGTTTTATATAGACTGGAAGCTATAGAGAGACTATACTAAGGTATAGTGCCGCTACCAGAGAAGGCTGTTTCATGCTAGGCGTCCAGACCTACGGAGCCCGAGCCGCATCCCCGGCACACTTGCTATATCCACTAAGGCTTCATCCCACTTCATCCTAGCAACTATACCTGATATAAAGCCGTTCTATCCAAATTCAAGACAACAAGAAAGCAAGAAAACGATAGCGATCGGTTTGAGAGCATCACGGGGGGGGGGGGAGAAGTCTTTCAAGGACCCGGCTTCGTGGACGAGAAAGAATAGAATCAAGGGCATGCCCGACCCGAGCTACTAGGCCAGGGCCAGAGGAGAGGAACTATTTCAAGCAAGGATGCTATGACCTCAGACTTGAGACCGATTCAAAGATATAGGAATGAATGAATCCAATGTCATCTATACCGTGTTTTTGGGCTGTCATAATGTGACAGTTTCGACTTCCATCGGTCGACTTCTGTCGTCTCTGTCTATTCCGTTTAGGGAATGGGCTTCTTCATTCCGATTTCTGTAAATACTTCTGTGTAAATATCTCCCCCAGCCTCGGTCTAAAAAGCTCCTGCCCTTCTTGCGGGCTGTGCCCGGTGCGAATCCCGTTCGTTCCTTTCTTTCTTTTTCGGGTCAAGGAGAATCTCTTGGTTGGTCTGGTCCTGTAATGAGGAAAAGGCTCGCAATGGCTTGATTCTTTTAGTGAAAACGTGAGCCGAGGCTCTGCTCTCTTCTGGGTCTAGGTATGTGATAAAGGTGCTCAAAAGGGCATTCTTTTTTAGTTTTTAGTATAGTCACATCTGCCCCTCCTCTAAGTCTTTCTTTCTTAGCCAGTCTCCTCAAGGCTTGGATTCCAAGGCGGAAGAAGCGCTGTGCTAGTGAATCGAGAAGTCTTTTACAGTATTATTGAAGTGAACTTTCAGCAAGAGCCGAGGACTACAACAGGGGGGGCGTCATAAGCTATTACTAGCTTGTGGCGAGAAGGGTCATCCCCTTCTGGACACTAATCACCCCGATTGGTGTCTCCGTAGAGGCGTGCAATCGGTTGAAAACAATGGGCTGTCCTAGGGACAGGATCCCAAGCTTCTTGTTTTCTATCTGATATGTATAACCTCGATCACAGTCTTCTCTTCTGTGATACCTTAAGTCATACTTGAGGTGCCTTCCCATGGTCTCAACAAGATTGAGATCATTTAGGTGAGTTCTAATGGACTCATTTTTGAGAAGGTCTGGACATAGATGTTCAGACGACACATGGGCGACGCGGAAGCCTGGCATGCAGAACTAACCACGGTTAGGGAATTAAGCTGCCCGAAGGAAGCATAATTATAACGTGTACCATGAATCGTCTATTTCCAGATTTTCTTAGAATGTACTCTATTAGATGGCAGAGAGTATTAGAACACTCTCCCACGTTAGCATCCATTTTCAGAAAAGTGGTGTTAATAGTGGCTGATGGTCTGACCAAGGAAGCTTGTATTGCATCCTACCTATTTATGAAATCTGTGATAAGGTTAAGACGCAAATCTGGAATGCTGTTCACTGCTTTGTATTTAAAACAGTGTTCTAGCAGTCTACAACGGGCGTATGGGGGTAATCCTCATGTGTCTGGTCTTTTACCTTTCCCAGTCTCCTTGACGAGGTCAGGTTATCCGACCATTATTCCTGCTTTTCACAGGTTAATGATTTATAAAAAAGATGAAAAAGCTGATTTATTAGTACGTATGTACTTATCCTTCTTCACTTTATCCTATGTGATAGAGTTATCTAAGAAGGTTAGTCAAAGTACTTTTGAATCAATTATGACACCTGTTGAAAATATGGAAAATGGAGTGTCCTTAGTTGGTTTAGTAAAGAATAGTTTACCTACTTTGGTACCTCGGTACCTGAGGAATATCAGGTCCATACCTCTGATACAAGGTATGACCTGGGATCCTACATGGAAGTCCTTACCATCATTTGTATTATGCCACTTTAAAGAAGGTGGTCTAAAAGGTACAGTATTAGATAATCAAAAATAGAAAAGTCTCTTTACTTACCTACCGTACGAATTGATGAATTGGGCTGCAATGGTACAATTTAGCCATCAGTATGGAGAGCAATGGTCTCAGGGCACAATATGGCCTGAGTATATCCGTTACCCTCTCTGTACAAATAAGAAGATATTTAGTGGTAATGGTCTCGATGACTTTTCAAAGTATGTCGGTCCATTACTACCATATCCTAAAGATTATGGGTTCTCTTTTCTCCCCGGAAAACTCGCATGTGCCTACCCTGGAGGAGGCAAGAGGCGAATCTTTGCCATAGGAAACTATATCAATCAGAGGTTGTTGAAACCAGTCCATGATTGGTGTATGACTGTTTTACGGTCTATACCGTCAGATGGCACGTTTAATCAAAGAAAACCTCTTGATAGGTTAGTGGGCAAGAATACTGACTTCTCTTATGATTTAACAGCTGCTACCGATAGGTGGCCTCTGCTAATGATGTTAAAGATTGTAAGTTCTTTCTTTGATGCTCCAGTCATTAATCATGAATGGCGTCGGACTATGTCCAACCCTGAGAGATCTCGGTTTGGACTTATATGGCGTATTTATGATATAGTTGCCATTAAAGGACTAGACTTTCAGGTGCCTATCCTGGAAGGATCAGTTTCATCTTCTGGATGGCTGATTGGTGGGATGGATCCTTACAAGAACTTTCTTGTTACTGCCGCAGGTTGCGAGCAACCTGCTGCAGGTAGAGGCGTGGTTCGTCCAGGAGTCATACACTCCTTCGGTGAACCTCGCCCTATGCGGACCATCAAATATAAGATGAGTTCATCGAAGGAGCAGAAGAGGGGAGAGGAGGAATCTGTCGCTACTGTAGTTGCTCTTTTGTCTCTATCTGTCGGTCCAAAACGAGCGTATCGGTCCATTCCGTATTCCCGTTCTCTTATAAAGAATGGGTCTCTTCCCCTGGCCTCGTTGTCTCTATCGATCTCACAAGTCTTTCTGGTATAGGCAAGGGCTCATCTGTGAATGAATCCATTTACTATATTCCTCTCCCCCCCCCAGTCCGGTCCCCTTCTTTGTATCGGTCTTTGTTTTGGAGCTGAGGTCGAAAGGTGGGAAAGTCCCCGTCTTGACCGACCAACTGCCGAAATGCCCTTGCTTGGGTCAGCTCTTCGGGGGTCAAGTCTTTTGACAAGTTTTTCTGAGGCTACCTTTCTTAGTAAAGGCTTTTCTTTGTGGTTTGTGATGGGTCTAGCCCCGTGAGCCTTTCCAAACGTTCTCAAATTGGCCTCTTTGTTGTTGTCGCGGGCGTATGGTACTACGGCCTTTCTTTTTCCACTTTCTCAAAATGTAGAGCAGCGAATCGAGAGTCTCTCGCTATGTCCCCATTCCTTTCTTCTATTCTATGGCCGATCTTATATAATCCAAAGCCGGTGCAAGCGATCTCATAGGGGAGGGGAATAACTCGAGATAGGAAAGCATTAAGCAAGAAAAAGCTTTGATTTGACTAAAGAAGGCCGGTTCTCCTAAGCAATTAAAGGGCTACGGCTTTCGCGGGCAAGAAAGGCGCGAATCCCTCGCACGATACCGATTCCGTTAAATATCGAGATTTGAATGAAAGTATAGTGTACACCCCGGCCGCTTTCTTGGAACTAATTGATAGGCACTTAGTGTTATAACTATATAAAAAAATATAACAAGCGTGCGATATGCCAACGGAAAAACGTAGTCACGGCCTGTGCTATAATGCATCCCCAAAAGCCCTCCACCCCACCAAAAACTCAACAACCCGTGGTGCCTGCTCGTGACACATAGGGCTTGCTGCGATTCTTTTCTTGCTGTTCGTGATTACTCTTAAATGGATGGCGAACGGATTTCGACGAGGGAATGGGTTGATAAAGCCTTCCCCCTCGTCTTCTACCGCTTCGGTGGCGTCCCGTTGGCAGTTCCTATGGAGATCGCTCCGAAGAACTACGCGGCGGTTGTGGCTGGTCGTCCTCAAACCGACCGACGAGTCTGCAATATATTTGATTTTGAGGAAACCGAGGTTTGAAACCCGGCGGAAAAATCTCGATATTGCTTGGTGGGACGTTTCCTCCGAGGCCACCCTCTTATACTTCTACTTGTCGTTCGGGAGTTCGCTCGCAAGAACTGGCGTACCAAGGGAGATCTTTCGATCACTCTGTTAGACCCAAGGCACGTCTTCATCAAGCTCTCGAACAAAGAAAATATGCACCAAAAAAGAAATCGAAGTTTTTGATTGAGGGATTGATGTTTAGGGTTTTCTGCTGGAGCCATGATTTCCGTCTCCGCAATGGTGATCCAATGCATGCGCCTATTTGGCCCCATCTGCCTATTGTCTTCTTCTTTGAGTTTCGCCTGTTTTCTATCGTCTCTACTTTCGGAATTGGCCTGACCCTTGATGGTCCTACGAAGCTTGTCTCACGCCCCAACGTAGCTAGGGTTTGTGTAGAAGTCGGTCTTCTCAAGGAAAACCTCCAAAATCGTGTTTGGATTGGATCTACTGTGTATGGATCACCAGCAAGAAATCCTTTCTTTTTGAATACCTAAGTTCTGCACGCATTGCAGACGACAAGGTCATGCCCGTTACGAATGCAAAGTGGCAAATAAGGAACCTGGTGTCAACCCGTCACCGAGAATGGCCTATGTTCCAAGAACCAATGCTACCAATACGGTCAGCACCTACCACTGAAACGATGCCTGCTGCTGATAATGCGGCTATTGTTCAAAATGCACCTGCTGAGGTGAATGCTGGTGTGGCTGAAGCTGCAAATAATGCTCCGGTTTTTTTTCATGCTAATAACCCAACCAATCCAGAAGCTTTTAAGTAAGTGAGGGCTGTGCTATCACTGAAGTTAGCCTTCGTGATTCAGATGTTGCTGCTGCTGACATGCAAACCATTGAAGATGGTCCTCGGGGCGAAGAGCTTGAACCAGATAACAATCCCCAAGCTCCTGTTCTTCAACAACCGGAGTATTTAGCTATTGGAAAATCGCCTTCGGTTAACGCAGCCCCTAATACCGGCGGTAGCTCTGCCTCACGGGGACAGCAGGAAGAGGAACTAGTTGGCAGAAATGCTTTTGATAATCAAGACCCCCTACGGATCATGCACTGGATTTATTCGGCCCGGAATCCAATGAACCGATGGTTAACCCTCTTTTTTTAGTGGTTGCCATACAGAGACAAGTTCGCGCTTTCTCCTTAGAAGGAAGGAGCGAAAGCCAGGTTGGAGAGGAACGAAAAGCCTCTTCATTCCAATAATCATGATGAAGAATCGAACCTCTCAGGACCCACAATCATCTATCTTTGAGAAAGATTTTAAACCGGAGCCTCCGAACAAGGCAAACAAATGGCAGCACCTGGGTAAGAGCGCGACTACTAGGGCACAATCCAAACTTGGGGCTAAGCCCCACCCCACTCTATTTAAAAAATTTCCACAATTGCAATTGTTTGGGCGTCAGCAATGGCCCCACGCGTAGACGTCTCGACGATCTTGCTCGGACCGGGCTTTCGTTTTTGGTTATCATCCTGAAACCAATGGTTAGAAGGGCCAACTATGTATCAAAATGGAAGCGGAGATTGCGTATGGATGGATGAATGTCGAACATCTCGGATGAATGCCCTGCCAATATCTTGGTCTTTTTGAGAGAAGATATCCTTGACCTGTCTATGATTGAAGCCAATGCCCAATTCATTTCTACCAATGCAAAGAGAAAATGAAGAAAGACTCAGGTACGCCCCCTTTTTGCTCACGCAAGCTGTTAAACTATTGATAGGCGAGACCCGTGGGATGAATTTCGAAAAATGACTCTAATAGCTCTTCCCCAAAAAAGCTTCTTAAAAGAGATTTGAATGCTGTTTTGTCACCGGAAGAGAAACTGGGGGGCTACTCCTGCATAGCGTAGCAGAGAGGGACTTTAATGAAGCTAGGCTGTGAACGATTGTGGCTTAATGGATGTGGGATTTGTTAAAAGTAGGTTCCCGAGGTGTAATAATCGTAAGGGGACTCTTTCTATCTGGTCAAGACTAGATAGAGTTTTCGCAAACAGCAAATGGTTGTCCATCTTTCCTAATATACGAGTGGAGCACCCCCCCTGACTCAAATCAGATCATTGCTCACTCTTGATCAAAATAGGCCTTAAAAGCGCCGCCTTCCGGCCGTTTAAAAAAGGGGGATTTTGGCTTGAATACGACTCTTTTTTGGAGGTGGTGTCTACCTCTTGGAAACAACCGGCCTGGGGATCCCCGTTATACCCTTTCTTTTCTAAATTGAAACGACTTCAGTCTTGGGGGACCTCCAACTTTGGAATAAATATGTTGTGGGATCGATTTTTCAAAGATCAAGGAAGCTCCATTTCATTTCAGGTCTACGACATTCAGAAATTCTTCTCTGGAAACAGAAATCCCGTATCAAATGGCTAAAGGAGGGCGATAGAAAGAGACCAGATTTATTCATCTTTCCACTTTAGCTAGAAGATCCAGAAAGAACTCAAAAGAAGTTGTTAAAGATGATGGCTCTACCCTTAGTGATGTGTTTAAGGTGGGGGTCAAAGCAGCTGACCACTTTCAAGGACTCTGCTTTTCATGGTTTCCGAGTGGGGGGGTGGCGCCTGAAGCCTAATCTACTTATATGTATTCCCACGATGATCACTGATGCTGAAAATCTCTCCCAGGTTTCCACGCCATAACGATTGGAAATCCATGATGCGGTGAAAATAGAGCCTGGTGTGCCCCCCTATCCTTTTCATTTATGGATTCTCGGGTCTTTTTGACTCTAACTGTTGGAAGATTATTGAAGACGACCTGGTCAGGGCGGTTCACAATTTCTTTGCTGAAGGCGCTGTTAAGCCCTAAGTTTGAATTCGAATTTCATTGCCCTTATTCCGAAAGTAGAAAGTCCTTCACATTTTCACTAATTCCGACCTACTTTTCTTTATGGGATATTTGAAGGAGAGCTTTGTGACTTTTTCTAAAAAATGCTCTCTAGCTCGAAAAATGAGTTGGATTCTCCCTAGAATCATTTTTAAGGAACAAGGGTTGTTAAAGGACTCACTATTGTAGAGAAGATCTCCTTGGCTCACGAGGTGGCTAGGGGATTTAAACCGAAAGGCTTAATAGGGGTGAGGGAGGGTCAAAAGAAAGTCAGGATATGGCAAAAGCATCTTTTTGGATCGAATGGGCTTGTTTGTTGGGGGTCATTTTAAATGAAATTTCGGCTTTTGTGAGAAATGGCGGAATTTGATACATGGATGTTTATGTAATGAAGACTTTGGAGTGCTTGTGGATGGTGTGCCACATGGGTACTTTCCAGCTTCTCGAGGGCTGCGACAAGGGTTCCAAACCTAGCCTGTTGATTTTAGCTGAAGAAGTGCTAAGCCGGGGCCTACAGGAGTTGGTATCATTGAAAATGATAACACCTTACCATGGTTTGAGATCGTGCCCAGCACTCTCCCACCTTCTCTTCGCGAACGATGTTCTAATATTATATAATGGCCATAAACGGAATCTTAAGAAGCTTCAAATCTTTCTGGAAACAAGTCAGAAGCTGATTGTAATGGCCAAAAGGTCAATTTCGATAAGAGCCAGTGCTTCCTCTCGAACAGAGCTCCTCGCAGAAATTCCAGATCATTGAAGAAGAATCAAAACCTTTGGTTTTGCCTATAAAGTACCTGGATGTTCCCTTGTCCCCCAAGATAATAAAGAGAGAGCAATGCCTTCCTCTACTAGAGAAAATGAAAAAGAGAATCTCAGGTTGGAAAAGCAAATTGTTGTCCTCCGGGGGTCGACTAAGGCTTATTGAACATGTTCGAGTATTCCGATGCACATGTTCAAAGTTTTCTCATAAATGACCCGGCTTACACTTCGGCTACTAATAAGGGGACAAGACCTTACAACTAGATTGGAGATGATCCCTTCTCTCCAGTGAGTGCAGTGAAGGACTCTCGCCTCACCCGCCCGTTTGACTTATGGCATCATCGACTTGCTTTTCAACCTAAGCGATTTCATAACCAGAGAGAAAGACCTCTCTTTCGGGATCAGTCCCGTCCCTAGATGTAGTAGTCAATCAGCGGGACATTCAAAGAAGCTATGCACCTTCACTGAATGTTAATGAAAGCAAGCCCTTTCATCCTAATCTCATCTACAGCAAAGGGGGGCCGGGCGTAGCGCCTTCTTTTTTGGGACACATAGGCTATTACAGACGCATCACTCTATGCCATTGGATGTATGTTGGCGCAGGAAGGGCCGCTTGATCACCCCATCTACTTTGCAAGTAGACGACTTGGAGCTTGGGAATTAGACAACCACCAAACCCTCTTTATCATGATCCGACCCACACCTAAGACCCAAGATTGAGCACCAGAGCTGCTCATAACAACGTACCAAAAGGAAGAATGTGATGAGTTCATATTCTCCAGATTCGACTATAAACCAGATAGTGAGGATGAAAAAAAAGCATTAGCTACCTCGTTCGTCTTCCCGTCTTTCCCGCTGCCATCTTCGGTGGATGGCCCCCTCTCTCTTAAAGCTTCTATGCGACCCATGTAGCTATTTATTGGTGCCTTTGCTTCCCGCGGTTTCTTTGACTATAGCTCTGCCGCCATCCTTGCTATTGCTTATGGGACTGAATCAATAGAAAAAAGAAAACTAGATCAAGTGCTTATACCCCTTTAGCTGGGGGAACCGGGTATTCAATGGGCTCTGAATCCGGATATTGACCCCTTTACAGAACTGAAACTGAGATTCAAGGATTTTAGCCGACTCAAGCGGGTAGTCCTTATTAGTCAAGCTTTGGCTCCCGAATGGAAACAGGATCCGTCCAAAGGGAAACTGATTCTCAATCTCAATCTGTATTTATTCAAAGTGGTTTTGTATTCATATATGGGCGAGATAGTGCTTTTACCTTTTATTGGGTCATTAATGCATCAATGGAGTCAACTTAATATTCAGTTTTTTTTTAGAAGTTGGTCGGCCTTGACATAGATATACTATAAAAAAGTGCCCACCTCCGTGTGTATTGCGTCTTTGCTCCAATCCGGCGAAGTAAACTGCCTTTCCTGCCGCCGAAGGAACCTGTGCCCATGCCTATGCCTCAAGTAAATAAAGAAGCTTTCGAAATGGTGGGTCGGTTGTAGATAGAGAGGTAGGGATCCGTATCAGGTCGGGATGCCGCTCTTAGTGTGGTACCTCTAGGGCTGGCTGCTCTCGACCCCTAAGGAGAGGTAAACGAATGCTCTTCGAATTGGTACCTAAACCCTAGTTAGTTCCTGCCACCTATGCAGCTCCCCCTGCTGGTAGGTGATCAACGGAGACTAGTGCTTTTGCTCTTGTCTCTGCCACAGCAGCCTCCGCTGCTTTGTTTGGATGCTCCAACGTGTGCTTCAACCGGCGTATACAAGATCAATTTGAATTGAAAAAGACTGAAAATGGAATGGAAATTGCCGAAACCCCATGCCAACATTTCATTCAATGTTTGGCCGTCCAGCGAATGCTCGTTCTGTTGTCATACAAAATCGAAGCCCTTCTCTAAATAGGGCTGATCCGTCGGAAAGAAGACAGAACGAACTGGATCGGAGAAAGAAAATCGAAATCGTCAAATTATGCACTAACTTGATGGAATGCATATATGAGGAACCATGACATTTCTGGGTTGTCGCGGAAGAAGTTGAAAACTCGAATTCACAAGGAATTCTATCCCATTGGGTTTGAGGAGGACTGGTAGATTCGATGGCAGTGCGCCAGGGAAAGGGCCAAGCTGTACAAGAATACCCCCATTAAAGTACCAAACAAAGGGTTCCACAAGCAAGCTCTTCTTCTGGGGATCTCCATTGAGAAGCATCAAACCCTAATGAAAGATCTCTCCCCATTAGCAAGAGGTAATCATTTTCAAGCCACAAGAAGGGATCTCCTACCGAACGATAGGAAAGTGAGTTCTTCCAGTTGGCATTCATTAGTCCGCTTGGGTAGGAGCACCTAGTTGATCGCCCAACAAAAGAGTTGTTTAGCGAATGACTCAACCTATGCATCCGGTATTTACACACTCTACTTCGAGGTGTAAATCACTGAAACTCTTTATTCCCCCTACCCCTGTATTAATGAAAGAATAGAATGAAGTTCTTTGACCTTGCGAGCACCCACTCAAAATAGGGAGGGCGAACTCTTATCTCCCCGATCTCCAAGACCGCAAAAAAGATGGAATTTTCCGTCTTCTTAGCCGACGTAAGACCTTCATCCAGCAGCAAAAAGCTGTCCCTTTGAGCTGCTCAAACTTCTTCCGGGTATGAAGAAGCGGGAGTGCACCACATGGAGGAGAACCCTACTCGTCTTTGTATGCCAAGTCATTGGACCGGCGAAAGAAATTCTCCCGAGGTTGAGCTTTCAAAGCGGGATCGTTCCAACGCGCCCACGCCTTACTGCTTATTCAGGGGCGGGCGGACCATTCGACATTCATAGCCTTTCAATCCTATTCGGATCTTGCAAGACTGGAATATGAAACTCAAGTCATCCTGAAATATGCTAGGAGCTTCTTCCCCACATATCCTAACCGGACATTTGACTCTTTGGTCGAGCGGAAAGCCGATTCGTTGGGCGGAATAAGCAGAGGAAAGAAAGAGAAGACTGACTGACTCTGACTCTGACTGCTGATTTCATTCAAAAGCGAAGGAAGAAAGCTACTCGACCAAAGCAAGCTGAAAAACGCGTTAGAAAGACTCAAATGGTAAGTCAACCTTAGCTAGTCCGTAGGTCCGTTAAGGAAGTGGAACGAAGCCAAAGCTTGACTTTACTAAACAAGCGAGAAAAGCCCTTTCTATCTTATTAGTCAAGCGCTAACGCGCCCCTTATTGAAAACGGCCTAGCTAACGCGCTTTAGTTTGATTGCAGCTCGCGCAGGGGCGCTCACTTTTTTTGGCTGAGCCCTATCTTGCTGGTAATGGATTGATTCTTGAATCTTGCTTGGTTTAGGCAGGTAAGTGTTAAGAGGCTCTTTAAGGCTTTCATTAGGTATACATAGCTACACATAGGAGTTTCTTGCAATACATATGGTTGGCTTCGAATCACATGAAGCCCATATAGATGTCCACCCCTATTCCCTCTAAAGCTCTCCCAGTGGGAAACTGAATCAGTCCATACAAGGACCTACTGAGTCATCAACCCTTGCATCTATTTGATGCATCATCACATGGCCGTCGTCTAACTCCTCGAGAATCATGTCATTCGCCTGTCACGTGTTGCCACCAGAGTCATAAATACTCGAAGTAAGCTCATGGCTCGCCCCTATATCTAACCACCGCTCACCCCGATCACATATTGGCACGTTCATGATGCATCATGATCAAAAGGCCGTAAAAAAAACCTATGCATCAGTCTACTGTCATGATCACATATTAGCTCGATTTTCTTGACGGCTTGAAGGCGAAGCCGCCTATTTCTTAGGGCAAAGGGCGCTCCCTCCTCCTAACTCCTTCCACTTCTCCGAGGGACAGGGACTACGGCTTGACCTTCGGGGAAGAACTCCGTGGGACCCCTCCTTGACGGGCGCCTAGATAGTGAAAGGTTCTCCCTTTGCAACGCTGGAAGCTAAGCAAAGTCACGAAGCTGGCTGACTACGCTCGAGCAGAGCTCAGGCCCGGAGGTGGTGGCTGAACTCGCCGCAGAGTTCAGGAGCGAGCAAGACTATCTTGGTGAATGCAATAAGAATCGGCTGCTTGCCGCAGTTGCCCATGCTGCTATCCGCCGCCGAAGCGCTCAAGGGATTCGTGCTTGGATGTCGAGATCAGGGGACTCTATCCAATCTATGCGGAAATCCATTTGTGGTGGAACAAAGCTAATATAAAGAATAATTATAGAATTCTCTTCTTTATATTAGCTTCGATACAAGAGATCGGCCCCGAAGCAAGGTATGGTGGGTGCCAGCTACTTTCACTTGTTAGGAGTAGGGGCTGAAAAGAGCTCTTTGTATAGGTTAGGTTTGCTGGGCTTTGATGCTTACCTTATTATTCAAAAAAGGGGAAGGTTTGAGAAAGGAGCTTTTAAGCCCTTTTGCTGGATTGTTGGTCCGCAGCCCCGTCCTATAGAATGAATAAGGAGAGGCCTATCGATGACCGAGCCAGTCAACCACTTATGATGACTTACCTCACCCCCTTGTCACTTAAGGGGCGAAGTAGCTGAAGCGAGTCTAAAGGCCAAAGAGTGATCTTTGAACGCTACTACGCATCCTTACTATCTAGTGTAAGGTAGGTTTGGGTATAGCAGGACTTGAACCTGCGACCATTAGGTTAAAAGCCCAATGCTCTACCAACTGAGCTATACACCCAAAAAAAGATGTAGTAGTAAATAAGGATTGGTGCGGAAAAGAAAAGAGGGCGGCCCCTCTTCTTCTCATCATATTAAAGGGGCGCGGCTCTGTATGAGGCTCGTACTGCGGAGCAAGCGAAGAAAACGTAAGGACGCGCTTTAGCACTCCTGCAAGAAAACGGCCTAGCTAACGCGCCCCTTATTGAAAACTCAAGGAAAGCCTTTCTCGATATGAGAAAGATGCGCTCAAGCACCCAACCTATACAAAGGGCTTGGGCTCTAAAGCCGGCCTTACTCAACAAGCACCTTTATTAGTAAGGTTGATTGTTTCCACTCATTGAAGATTCTATCTACAAAAGAAGGTCAACGGGGGATACTAAAGTCGCTCTTACTGACACCATCTACGAGAAGGTAAGGTCGTCTTTCTTTCCAGCCGCCATACGGTTCGCCTTAAAGACGGAGAAAGGGAGGAGCGGTTATCTATGTAATTACGGTCTTTGTTGGCCGTTGTTCCGGTCGAGCACTCTCTTTTCTTTGTCCAATTCCGTCTTACCAAAGAAGACTGACTTCTGACCAACCCGCGAAGGGTTGTGAGGTTGGACCAGGTACGAAGAATGAATCTATATCTGTGTACGGAAGTAGCTGGCCGGCGGCCGCTCAACTGTTCGAGCGCAATGCAGTGGTGGTTGGTTCCGATTCGACAAGGGTAGAATGCCTGGTCGAAGGTCCAGTACAGTAGGTAGCAGGCGTCTTCGTTTTGGCTCCCGAGCGAGAACGATAAAGAACTAGGCGATGCACCATCCTTGCTGCTACGTACGTTGACCTTGACTTGACGGATTCATCCAATTGAACCCACACTCAAAGGAGGACCACAAGCTCGGGGCTCGACGAAAGAGAAAGTATCAACATAAAGAAACTTCTTGGGGTTAGCAGTGAAAGAAAGAGCCCGGCATTCATTTCTTCATTCATATTCATAGCGGAGTCTACTAAAAGAGGGACCAGCCTCATCGTGGTGATTAGAGGGCATCTCTGATCGTTCACCTCTAATGTGACACGTTCCCTCCCAGTTATATGATCAACGGGATCAGTCGGCTAGAGAGCGGGGCTATTCTTCTTCCAGGGAGGCAAAGTCGTCCCCTCTACTGATCGAACCCTCAGTTCGGAGGTCTTCGTCAACATGTTACGAGGCTCCAGTCTTCGGCGGGTCACCATTACTTGACTTAGAAAGGCGAACATCTGGGCAAGGGAAAGCGCAGTGCGCCTGGTGCAAATGGCTTTTTTTTGATGATATACCAATCAGAATGGAGGGCCCTACCTACGTACATGATTGATAGAATCACTACTACGGGGGGGGGGGCGGTCAACTTGATGCAGGAGAGGCATGAGTGCAGTTCGATCTTGTGGTGTATTCGTTTGTAGTGAGTAGGGCCTCTTTCTCGTTGATCAGTTCGCCTCCGCTCTATTGAAAGGTCTCCATTCCTACGGCGGTTTTGTCAACGAACGCGTCTCGGGCCGGATTGACTAACCTAAGCCTGAAGGGGGCCTTGCCATAGTTGGGTGCTCTGCTTTAGTATGATTGACGAAGGCTAGTATGGTAATACCCAAAACAAATGAAAAGAGATCGGGGTCGATAGTTGGCAAGGAACTTGATCCCCCCAAAAAAGGGGCAGCTGCGGTCGAACTCTAATTCTGAAAAGAAGTCGGGGCCCTTTTACCAAGTCTACCGGATAGAAGATGATAGAGGGCCAACCATCGTTGCGTTGCATAAGACGGTGCCGTCTCACTTCGAGTTCCTTTCTTCGTAGTCAAATCTGATGATACGCTTCGGCGATCTTACCTACCAAATAAAAGGCCTGCTAGGTGATCGAAATCGCTCAGGTCAGTGAGGACTCACTCACTCATCTACTCCTTATCTATCTAACAATTTCTTCTATCTACTGAATTCAAAAGGCGACCCGCCGCGCCGGGCTATAAGATAAGATACAGCTGTTGTACTACTTTACTGGTAAGAAAAAGCTAACGTCAGAACTGGAAGAGTCTTGTATGTACGGTAACCCTCTCTTCCGCTATTGGTGGACTGTTGCACAGAAAGGCCGACAGAAGCAACCTTTCTTAGCGCGCTTTTCAAGCGCTTAGCTTCTGCTAGCGGCGGGCGGCAAGGCCATAAAGTCAGTTCAGTTGGAAGCCAAGAAGGTACGAACGAAGTGACGGGCCCCTGACGAGATAGGGTAGGGGGGCGGCTTTCTTGTGGTAGTAATTGCGAACATCTCTCTTTTTCTCTTAGTGTGCACAGTTTGCTTGCATGCCGCCTTAGGCACATCTCTCTTTCTTAGTTTCATGCTGGCCTAATGAATGAAAGTCAGTCTTTTAGTAAGCGTATATAAGCAGCTGTTTAGTGTATAAGAAATTCTTTAGTGGCCGCACCGAAAGGTACGTACGGTGGAGGTTGGTTGAAGATGATGTTACGCGGCGTTCAGAACCAGCCTTGAAGTGAATGAATTAGAAAGAACGAAGAAGTAAAGAAATGAGACGACTTTTTCTTGAACTATATCATAAACAGATCTTCCCCTCCACACCAATCACGAGTTTTTCTCCATTCCTATCGTATATCGTCGTAACGCCCTTAATGCTAGGTTTTGAAAAACACTTTTCATGTCATTCCCATTTAGGTCCGATTCGGATCCCTCCGTTGTTTCCTTTTCCTCCCGCACCTTTTCCTCGAAATGAGAAAGAAGATGGTACACTCGAATTGTATTATTTAAGTGCTTCTTGCTTGCCAAAGATCCTACTTCTACAATTGGTAGGTCACCGGGTTATTCAAATAAGTCGTGTTTTCCGTGGTTTTCCCATGTTACAACTTCCGTACCAATTCGGTCGATCCGGAATGGATCGGTTAAACATTCCATTAGGAAGCCTGGTCTTGACTCTTCTGTGTGGTATTCATTCTCGTTCGGCTCTTGGAATCACATCCAGCAGTGGTTGGAACAGCTCGCAAAATCCAACCACTTCACCTACTTTATTGCCCCTAACCCTTTCTCGTACCTCTATTGAAACAGAATGGTTTCATGTTCCTTCATCGATTGGTTATTCCTCTCCGTTCGTATCTCTTTTTCCAATTTCGGTCTCGATTAGTTTACAAGATTGAATGGCCAATTCTCTTCCGGACCCTCGATTCGATTGTTTTCCAAGAATGTTGAGCCGGGTATGTAAGCCATGTATCTGGGAGGAATTTAAAAGAAGGGCTTTCTTTGTCTTCTAACGGAGGGATCAAAGATTAATCCCTACTCTTTGAAGTCTGTTTTTCTGCTTGGACGGCCCGGTTTCAAGATAGATAATAGATCCGCAATTCTCTCTCTTAGAGGAGAAGTGCCCACTCTATATCGTAGCACTTGCTGGGATCAATTCTTGGATCACTGAGAGGCATTCTAACAACTTCTTCTCTTCCGAAAAAACCTATTCTTACAAAGAAACTATGATATGCAGCTACGAATAGAAAAAAGATGCTAACACAGAGCGGTAAGAAGAAGAGAGTAGGCAAAGAATGAAGAAAAGAAGATGATATGATTCCTGCAGCCTCATATACGAATATAACATTGGGATAACAAGATTGATATTGCCTCAGCAGTCTGTCTGTGAACCATTTCGTAAGGCCTCTCTTTTTTCAATGCTTGGGAGAACTTTCTAAGATCTTGCCAGTAGTATGCTTTTAATGAAAGAGTAGTATGCTTTAGAGCTAGTTGATTAGACCTCATTTTCCTACTTCTCCTGCTCCTGCTGGGGATGGACAGGGTATTGACCTGGCTAGTGCTATAGCTTTGCAAGGTAAGGAACTTGGAGACTCGTCTGCTTTAAATCGATAGAGTTTTTTAGCGTCTGCTAATCATGGTCAGAATTCTCTGTTTAGGTAAGTCTGATGTTCAATAGTCAGAATCAGTCTCTCTTTCAGTAAAGTCGAAATGACAGCTGTTTAGGTAACAGAAGACAATGCCTGCTGGAGGTATGATTCCGATCTTTGCGCAAGAATGAATATCTGCTATTTCTTGGCACAGCTCCTCTTCAATGCCAGTGGTGTGAGGCAGTGAGCTCGGTTCAGTTCCTGAACCAAGTCTTATTGCACTATAGCATTCGATGCATCAACTATGGCAGTTCCGAGAAGCCTTTTTTGAACCTTTTTTGTAGGGCTTTCCTCCCTTTTTCCCGGGAAAGTGGTTTTCTTGCAAGGTCGTATAAAGAAAGGGGTTAGCGGCTAGCCGGAACTATTCAGTCAATCGGTAATCGTTTTCAGCATCTTCGTCTTTCTCACATCAATCAGTCTGAGACTTCCTTTGAAGAAGAATCAGATTCCATTCAGAGGTTGGTTTTCTTTCCCTACTTTTTGCTGTACTGGTCATAGTCTGCTTCCGCTTGCTTCTTCGCTTTATCCGGGATATGGTCTATAGTGGGCAATGGTTCCCATACCAGTGAAAGTTCCAACGCTGACTACCAGGCATGAGTCAATAGCTCAACGAAAAGGAAGTAGAACGAATGAGTCTTATGGGCGGCACTCGTCTTCTGGAAAGGATGTTTCGGATGGGATGGCACTCAACGTCAATTGATGATTCTAGAAAGCAAGCCAAAGTCGACTAAGCACCCGAGTCAGTTTACTGGCGAGACGGGAATCCAATTCTTGCTCTTGAAGTAGCCCTTTGTTGGGCTTGGGATTTTCTTGTTGCAGGAGTTTTCTTGATTAAAGCGCTAGCGGAAGAGACCTATCCATCCCCATCTGTTATTGTAACTGACTTTCTTCAATAGATGGTACCAGCCGACTTGACTTGGTCGTCCTATCCGCAAGAATGGCAAGCGCAGACCGGGAACCTAGGCCAATTGAAAGTCACAGCCGTTTGATAGCCCTTTTCGTAAGCTCCCTTATCAATTGCTTTCTCCTAAGAGAGTGATTTACCCGATTAGATTAAGGTTTGGAACCCGTTGTCAAATTAGGTAAAACGTCCACACCTAGCTAGCATCGAAGAGCATTCATTCCGTATCCTCACTTATCCTATCCTATGTTCTTTCCGTTTTCGAAACTCAAAAAAAGAAAAAGAAGAAAGCTAGCGCCAAGCAAAGGGCGATGAGAAGTGCACAGAGAGAGCTTTCAAGTCAAGATGTCCGATCGAAAGCCTCCGGAATTGGAAGAGGAAAGACCTGTCACCCTAGTGGGAAGTAGGCTCTATTAGGCATTCTTGGGTCTACAATCTCACTAGAAGAATTCCGAGACTTTACAGCAAGCATGAAAGGCTCTTCTATCTTGAATTGAAAGCTAGTCAACGTCAAGTGAAATAGGGGCTCTGACTCTTCTACCGCACCGGTTACCGATTTTCGTGAAAGGGCTTCCTATAGGGACCGATTCACTTTCTCTACCACTTGGGCGAGCCAGCTATCGTTCGAGCTCTTTTTCCTGAAGCGATTCCCCTTTAGGGGCTATAGTCCAATTGAAGCCATAGCTCTACAAAGACTTCTGAAGAGACCCTACTAAATTCAAGAGGCATTCAGGAAGCGACTAGTCGGTTCAGCAGGTCTGGTTTTTTATATTACTCTATAGTTGTTCTCTTTCTTTCTCAGTTAGGGTTCTTTTTCCCTCTTTATTTGTATCTTGGAACACAGCAAAAACTTCCTTGAAAAGAGGTTGTTTGTTCTTTCATTTTCTTGTCCACCCTCCCCACCAGCATCCTTTGTATGCGAATCGGATATTTTTTATTAAATACATATATTTACATCTCCTATATTGGCATCTTACTCAACAGGGCATTCAAGCCAGTAAAGAAAGCTATAGAACTCTCCAGTTCTAGCAAGAAAGAAGAGGTTAAGATGGGTTACAAAAAAGAAAAGCAAGAACTCCACAAGCATACCGTCTTTGTTCAATTCAAAAATCTCTCCTTTCCTTTAATCTAGCCTGCGCTACTAGTTCTATAGTAATAAGCAAATTCTTTCATTTCTAGTTTGTAGTTTGTGATCGAGTCAATTCTTCTTTGATTTACTGTCTCATTCCTTCCATTCCGGGCAAGACTGACTAGATACATCTTATACCACAGAAAGACACATGTTGGGAAGGAAGCAGGCAGGCACATCCAGTGGCAAAATACAGGTTTTTTATATAGGTTTCCCAGGCCGTAATCACCTAAGAGATGCCTTTCACAAGGCTTCTTTCTAATTTCTACACTACAGAGAAATTACCGCGGACAGTATTGTAATGTTAATGGAATGCTACCGATGCCGATATCGTCAACGAGGCTAGCGTAGCGTCTAAAAAAAAAAGACCTCCTGGATTGGATAGACTTGGGCTGCCTAAAACCAAATCACCTTTGTTTCCAGACTAGGAGAAAGAGAATATCCAGTCTCAGTATCGACGAAACCTAAAAAAGCTCTACTTTACGGGCTAGAATACACAGAGAACATAATTATATCAGAGTCTGAATCAGAAGTTCAAGCAATTGCAGGAAGACGTTTACTTTCTTTTTTCTTATGAGAATAAGTCCATTTGGTATAGTATCAAGGGGAGGGCCCACTTCACTAAAGGGCTGGTACAACATAATAGTCTTTTCTATTGGGCATAGCCTGGGAGAATTTGGATTCGTGCAGAAAAAGTGGTGGGGGGCAGCTCTATGAGGACGTACTGAAATCAAAGAATCAGCTATAGAGGGATCTGCTCCTTAAGAAGTCAACCCCTATTTAGTGAAAAGCTCCCTTCCATAAGGTACACGAGAGTCCTGCTAATTGCTAATAGATAGTCCAAGGGAAGAGTCCAGGTGAACATGAGCTGAGGAAAGACCTGCTTTTTCTCTGTCTCTAGAATCCCTTGTTTTCTTCCTTCCTTTTTTTTTCCTCCATGCCTACATTTGTAGTGGAGAGATCAAGTCCAAGCAAGCAAGAACCTTACTAATAACTACGACGGAGAACTTCTCTTTGATAACCCAAGTTAGAACCAGATTGGATACATCAAATAACCAACAAAGATAGCGAAGGGAAGCATGTGGGTCTTTTAATCTGTGTGGATAATGTCACATTCTTATTTCATTTGTTCTTCTTAGGTAAAGAAGTCACTGCCTCACCTTGACTTGAATGGAAGGTTCCAGTAATGCCATCCTCTTACTGAATATGGTCTGTCGCCTTGAGGAGATGTAGGATCGAATCCGAAACAATAGAGGAAGCAGCCTCTCTTAGTCAGGGCAATCGTACGAGGAAGATCGGTCTGGAGCTCCCACCGAAAAAGGAAGTGAACAAAATGGAGTGAACCAGGGATTGGGCTCTGACACTACCTCTGAAAAAGGTTTGGGCCCAGTAGTTCTTTTTTTTCATGGATCGGATATGAGAGAGCCGATGCCAAAAAACCGATTGGGAAAGCCGATGTTAGAGTCAAGCATTCCCCAGAAAGAAAAAAAGGCAAACAAAAAGGCTAACAACTCAAGAAATCTGCCTTTCTCTGTGTTGAAGAAGCACGGGAAACAGAGGCACCAATGGTAGCATCAGTGGTTCAAGTGCAGTGGGTAGAAAGAATTCCAAATGAGGGATTGGAGGCGTAGCTTTCTCTTTCGCTTGAGACTGGGCGGCCCCCCTTATTCGTACTCCGTACAAGCAACAGGACTGGACTAATGGTATTAAAGGCGAAGTATGCTGCTTAGTTTCGTAGCTCCGTTTGCCAGGAGAGTCAAGCCCTGATTCCCAATTGTCGGTATCATTGATAACTTTTGATTCTGGTCAAGCCAGTATTTCAATCCTCGGTTGATGAGCTGATATGGTTTCTATCCAGTTCCGATAAGGAAGTTCAGTAATGATTTCAAATTCACTCCTGAATCTCTGCTTAGAGTGGACTACGGTATTGGTTTTGTTACCTAATTCGGTGTAACCTTAATTAGGTTTAATAAACTACTTCAGGTTCGGAAAGAACCGTGATAGGTTTGGGCACTAAGGTAGCAACTCTCCTTCGGGAATCACCCAGTATGGTTTTCTAAAGAAAGGAAAGTCTGACCGTGGTAGCAACTTCATTCCCCTTATTGTTTCAACAGTGAAGTGGAAAGGAAAGCAAGGTAAGTCAGCGTGTATCTTTGGGATTAACTACTTGTTCCTATGGTTATCGGACTAAGCCCGGTGCTTCTTTCTGCTCCAGTGGGAATACTAAGAGATTCAGCAAGGAACTTTTCCGGAGAGCTCATTATTTACTGTCTTTCTCTGTTGTAACCTAGCTTGAGAAAGCCAATCCTAGGCTGAAAGGAGAGGGACAGGCCCGGGAAAGCAGAAGAGAAGAAGAATATTATGCCCACTTTCTTTTAGTAGTAAGGGAACTCCCCTTTCGAGTCAGTGGCACCAGGCTTTCTTTTCCCACTGAGCTACTCTAGTTTCACTTGATTTCCCTACTGAACTTGCTATCTATATTAGGCTCGTGAGCAACTTTTTGATTTCATACTACCTGCTAGAAGGCGCTTTGCTACTGGTGAGCTACCTATTTCTCCATCACTTCCTCTCCCTTTGGTCGAGAAGTCAACTAACTTATAGTGCTTTCCACACCCCGCCCCGTAGAGGGAAATTCACCTGTGAATGCGGTGCGGGCCACTGCTCTCCCTTTCACTCGAAACAAGAGTTCCGTGCCAAGCCCGAAGGCAAAGGCACACAGAACGAATCCCGTCCTACCTTTTCTAAGAGGAGGTTGGTTGACTAGACACCATTCCCTTCCTAATGAGATATTGAGCTTGACTTGAGCATTTCATTGACCGCCTATCCGGAGTTAGAAAAGAAGTTTGATCTATTTGATTCGAAGTTGATCCTTGAGCTTGGATGGAACACTAGAACGGTTCGGAAAGATGAACTAAACTAAGTCGTGCATTTCTAAGAAGTGGCTTCCGTCCCCTTCCTAAATAGTGATCTAGAAAGCTCTTTCCCTTCCACCTTCCCACTATCAGAGTCAGTCCCGCAAAGATAATAAGAAAGAGTCCCGTCCGAAGGGTAATAAAATGAAGTGGTCGGAGGTTGACTTCCACTCCTAAGAATCATTCAGGGCACAGAATCATACATTGACCGGCACTGTCGACAGCTAACACCGTTACGTGAGTGGTTCACAACAGATTTGATTCACTTTTCACATCTGTAGGCCTTCTTTCTCTTTGTATTCTCCTTGCTTCAATCGAATTGGATGATATCTCTAGTATCTTCGTACATCAAGAGTGATCCAATGAGAAACTTAGCTTAGAGCGTGGCCGTATAATAGCTCTTTTTCCTGAAGCGATTCCCCTTGCTTGTAAGTCAGAGGTAGGTTATTCAACCAATTGATGAGAGTCAGTTACAATAACAGATGGGGATGGATACTACGCGCCAACTGCTGAAAGGACCGAATCAACAGCACTTTCTCTAAAGACTGAACCAAGGGCACCGCTTTCTAGGATTCTTAGTCGAGTGAGTTCAACTGATTCTTCATCCCCGAAGTAAGCACACTTTCCCAAGCTTGAAGCAGGAATAGGAAGAAATGAAGGCCATAATAGTTGGGGCTAGAAGGCCTAAGTTCCATTGTCCCATGCATTAGCCACAAGGCACCCGTCAGAGTCGAAATCAGCATTTAGGTTCGGTTCGATCTCCTAAACAGGAAAGGCGTCATCATCCGGCTAGGGCTGAGATCTCGATGCTTCTATGTCTCATTACCTGCTTCCTTTTTCGTGACTTTCTTTATTTAAGAAGCGCAAGACCCTCTTTTACGGTTATCGTCTGCCAACGGCATTGAAGCAAGCAGTCTTTGTCCTGTCTATCCAGCCGGGGAAGAGCCAAGTCCCTTCGAGAGGGGATGAGATCAGTCAAGTCTAGGAGAAGGTACCGCCTTTTAGTTAGTAACAACTTGGTAAGGGATCAAACCCTGTCAACTAAAAGCTATCAAAAACGTACTCGTGAGGAAAGCTAGCCCCCTCTTTAGCCGCTTACTCGGAAATCAGATATGCGCGTGCAATTGAGAAGGAAGCAATCTCACATCCAACAAAGCCCGGTGTCAAGTTTAAGTATAGGTCAAGAGATGGATGCCTTTATCTATCGAGGTCAGCTCTCTCATATCTATCAGAAAGAGAAAGAAGGCCTACAGAAGTGAAAAGACTCTCTTCTTCGGGGGATCTGCTGACGCTTCCTCTAAAGCCGGCCTTTCATCTACTCGTAGCTCCCATATGGGCGGGGGATTCTACTAGACTAGCCTGACTGCCCATTCTTCTACTTACCATTCTTCCTCACTCACCTGGCTCTCATTAGGAACCTGGGTCGAGTCAAACTCAAAGAAGTCCCTTTCATGATCGAAGAAAGGCTCAACTCAAAGCAAGAGAAGACCGACTTCTACACAAACCCTAGCTACGTTGGGGCGTAGCGTGTCTTGCCTATTTAGATCACTTTTTAATAGGGAAGCCTCACTAAATTCCCTCTTCGATGCGGAATTACCGGTGTTAGCGACGAAGGGATTGTTTACAAGAGAAGGTTGCCCACCCAGTGTTGATACGAACAGGAGGCATGCCACGCATAGTCAAAAAAGGGCAGAGAAGAGGATTGATGGACAGAGGGAAGTTACATATATTCTATAGATGCCCCAGAAGAGCAGGAGGAATCGGCTGCTTGAGAATCAACTGCTGGTGAAAGGTTTGAAGGCGTAACCGCAGTTCTTGATTGAATCCGCATCTGGCAGCTGTTTTCACGTGGCGAATTTCTCTTTCAAAAGCAAAGAATGACGGAGGTAGACTATAAGGAAGAGGAGAGGGCTTAAGGCATAGTAGCTCTATTGCGGCTACCTTTGCTATGTCATCCGATGCTGTTCACAAAGCGGCTCTTACTAGAGACCTGGCTATCTCCGAGTTGAAATCGATCCCAGACCCAGCAATCTTTTTATTAATAGAACCCGTCCTCCCATTAATATGACTAAAGCAACCAACATTCTCTATCTTCAACGCTTCAGGCGGGTGGCCTAGCTAACACAGCGAGGACTTACACCAACTACTCAGTGCCCCTAAGAGATGTGGAATTAGACTTTCTCTCTTCCATTTATGTTAGACGGATATCGAACTTGGGATATTAAGTCAAATAAGAACATCACTCATTGGCAAAGCATGAATTAGCCTTCGAGTTGTGGCTTCTTGTTCATCTTTCACTATCTGACCTTTCATTTCAGGTTCTCTTAGTCTTCCATGACCCATTCCTCTATCAATTCCTTTTGAATAAGCTAATAAGAGAGAGAGTCCTTAGGAATTGAAAAGTCCCCCTCCCTAGCTACTAGAACTAGAGGACTAAAGATCATGGTCGTAGGTCAACCTGTATGGAGTTGTGCCTGTGCCATCAATAAGGGTGGCCTTCCAACATCAATTGACCCCACCCGACTTTACTGAAGCTATGTTAGTAGAATTGGACGGTCTAGAGGAGGAAAGGCTGAAGCTCACCTCGAATTGGGAGGAAGAGAACCAGCACCTCTTCTAAGCTACGTGAGTGCGGACCATGCTCTCTTCTTGATCTCATCAGCATAGGCCGTTGAGTCGACGCCTGCCATACCAACCCCGAAAGGATCAGTCCCAAGATTTCATGTCATTGATGAGTACATCAAGTTCGCGCTAGAAAAACCATACTCGTAGGGGCAATTCCCGCTTAGGTAGATCTACTTTGGTGATATACTAAAAAGAACCAAATGAGCTTGAAAGCAAGAATGAAAGCTAAGAAAGGTCCCCTTCTCGGGATAGGTGGGCTCATCCTGACTACGGTTCGCCGGGATATTCTCTCTATCTATTCTATGGTGTATGACCAGGGTCTCCTATGACTACCACTTGAACGAGTCAATCTCCGGCTTTCTCGAAAGCGGACATCTTTTGAATTTAAATAGAAAATGCCAGATCTTCGACTAAGGATCTTTTTTGAAAAAAAGGGTTCGGGAAACCGGCTTTGACAGTGATCGGAGGCCATCGGAACAGATCTCTCACTGGCATACCGAAAAGCAAAAAAAAAAAAGTCATCCGAAGCGGCCGGTTGTCCCCTTTTTTCTCGGTAGGGAACAAGGAGGCCAGACATCCAGAAGTGTTTTGATGTTCGGACATTGGACCGAAGCCTTTGCGCGTAGAATTTCCATATATTGAGATGGATGAAGGGCTTCCGGCAAAGCACCAGAGGGTAGCTCCCGCACCCATTCCTGTACACATACACATGTCGGCGTAGGTAGCTGTGTCACGCTAAGTAACTGATAGATTCTCTCTCAATGGGTTTCCCTTCCTCCCTATGGTGTCTCTTTGGGAAAGAGGTTTTCTCCGAAAGTGGCTTTGACGGAGGGAAGTGGGCTTCATTCAATGGAATGCTTTGTTGGTTTAGCTTAAGGGGTCCGGTTTTTCGGTTTAGTGTGGAGGGGGGCGCTCTTTGTTGACCTTTCAGGGGACATGTTGTAATGTGAAGCTGGCAATACGTGCTTGAGTCGATGATCAATCCCCCGTTCAATCCTTCTATAGATGGTGATCAGACTTGTTAAGATCTCTTCTATGCTGAGAATCATCTGTGAATCCCCACTTTGATTGACCTTGACCGGTCATTGCTGGAAAAGAGGGCCCTAGCCTCGTCGGCCTGAACATTCTCAACCCCGACCTACACAAGTGGTTTTAGAACCCACATTTTGAAAAGTTCTGTTAGGTTCTTAGTAGCAGTCGGCGACCTTTTCTTCTTTTACTTCACATAGCTTTTCGTCTCCTTGATAGCTGGAAGTTCTCCAAAAGTATGAAAAGCTGGAGGACTTTGTACCATCCATTCCGGTGTAGTTGAATTCTGTTCAACAGCCCAAGGACTTGGAGCACATCTTTTGTTATTTCCACTGCTTGAAGTGATTGTTACGACCACGAAGAAACGACGAATCCCAACTACGGATATATAAGAGCCAAAACTGCTAAGGGCATTCCATCCAGCGTAAGCATCCGGATAATCTGGAATACGACGTGGCATACCCGAAAGCCCTAAGAAATGCATGGGAAAGAGGGTCGGATTAACCCCGAAAAAAGTGATCCAAAAATGGATTTGACCTAAAGTTTCAGGGTATGTCCGACCAAAGATTTTACCCACCCAATAGTGAAATCCTGCAAATAAAGCAAAAACGGCTCCCATAGAAAGTACATAATGGAAATGTGCAACCACATAATAAGTATCATGTAGAGCAATGTCTAGCCCAGAATTTGCCGGGACTATTCCAGTGAGTCCTCCTATGGTGAACAAAAAGATGAACCCTACAGCAAATAACATGGGTGTTTTGTATTGTATCGAACCCCCCCACATGGTAGCGATCCAACTAAAGATTTTGATTCCAGTGGGGACAGCTATGATCATGGTAGCTGCGGTGAAGTAGGCACGGGTATCAACGTCTAAGCCCACAGTAAACATATGATGAGCCCAAACAAGAAATCCAAGAACACCTATACTGATCATGGCATAAACCATGCCTAGATACCCGAAGACCGGTTTTCCCGAAAAAGTAGAAACGATATGACTTATGATACCGGATCCAGGCAGAATGGGAATATACACCTCTGGATGACCGAAGAACCGAAAGAGATGCTGGTATAATATAGGGTCTCCCCCTCCAGCGGGATCAGAAAAGGTTGTATTAAAGTTTCGATCGGTTAATAACATGGTAATTGCCCCTGCCAGTACCGGGAGTGATAATAAAAGTGGGAATGCTGTCACTAGAACGGACCACACAAATAGGGGTGATCTATGCATAGTCATTCCAGGTCCACGCATGTTGGAGATAGTTGTTATAAAATTGATAGAACCTAAAATGGATGAAACACCGGATAGATGAAGACTAGAAATTGCTAAATCAACTGCTCCTCCAGAATGGCTGGTAATACCACTTAAGGGCGGATAGACCGTCCACCCAGTGCCGCTACCTACTTCTACTAAGGCTGAGCTTAATAGGAGCAAGAGACTTGGTGGCAACAACCAGAATGAAATATTATTTAATCGTGGAAATGCCATGTCAGGTGCACCTATCAGAATCGGAACAGACCAATTACCAGATCCACCTATCATCGCCGGCATAACCATAAAAAAGATCATTAAAAAAGCATGAGCCGTTATTAAAACATTATAAAGTTGATGATTCCCACCAAGAATTTGATCGCCGGGTCGTGCTAATTCCATACGAATCAGTACTGAGAAGCATGTGCCCATCACTCCAGCAATGGCACCGAAGATGAAATATAGAGTCCCTATATCCTTGTGGTTAGTGGAGAACAGCCATCGGACCGGATTTGTCGTCAAATTGAGATTCTTTCGTTTCCTTCCTTATCAGAGAGGGGCCCCTTAGGGAGCGGGGCTTCTTTATTGAAAAAGGGGGAGTGAGGGGGTTTTCGTTCTGGTTTAGTAAAGGGTCAACGCAAGGATCTTACTTCAAAGCAATCTCTGGAGTTTTCCCTTATCCGAACGGGTCTTGCAAGAAAATAGGATTTCATATTGAGCTCCAAATATACGCTATTGGGATAGGATGGCTCCTACTAGCTTTCCCCCCCCCCCTAAGAACCGCACGTGCGAGTCCCCCCGCATACGGCTCAAGTGGCGAAGGCCCTTTCCTTCGCGCTTGGTAAGCGCTTCGCTGTAGCCAAGCTTCGACCGCGACTGCTCGTCGCTTCTGGCCGTCTTATTCCGTCACCCGAGATCCAAGTCAGCACCGGCAAAGATCTCTTGATTCCTCGCGGCCGAGCCGGCTTGGAAGCAAGCTACCTGTCGCCTATCTCACTCCCTTTCTTCTTCTTAATAAGATAGGTTGCCCCTTTCTCTAATAAGGTGAGCTTCCAAAGGTCCTTCCCCTTATATAGGGTGAGCCTTCGCTTTTTGGATCGTCTTCTGCCCAATGCGGTACCCTCCCGTTTTTTGGTTCCCATTGGGTTTACCTTGTTTACAGGTCGACCCCATGGCAGCAAGAAAAGGTGATCTTGTGCTATACTCCGGTGATCTCTTTCCTACCGAGGCACGCAAACTCCCATCGTGTCCCAGATCACATTCCGTGAATCGAAAGGGGAAGCCTACTCATCCATCAGCTCCTCTCGTAGATCGGTGCGGTTTTACGAAACGTCTAAGCACAGTTCACTCGCGTTGATCAATCAAGAGCTTTGCCGCCACTCCTTAAGGTTACCTGTTGTATCAAACACTTCTTGCATTCTTTCCCACGCTTCATACCCCCCTCTTTCTTCTTAAGGTAAGGTAAAGGGCCAGGCATGGTGGGGTAGGAGCATCCTGTCGGCTTTTTGGCTTGACCAAGAAGTCTTATGTCCTCCGAGTCGCACGGCGTTTTAACCGAAAGAACTTCTTGCGCAATTCATGTCTTTCTGTTTTTATGACCAGAAATTCTTTCTTGATTTCCATTTCAAATTGTTCTCTGGACTTTTTATCAATATGAGGTGATCGTAAGACAGTATATAAGACTCGTGATTCAGGCAATCCAATCTTCCGTGTGTAAGGCGGAAGCCCCCAAAAAAGGTTTTCCATAAATGGGTGATCAAAAGATCGAATCACTATGCGTATCTTGGTGGTCGTGACTTTTGGTGGTCTTTCTTTTTGGCTGACTCCTCTTCCTGTTCTATTGATCAGAAGCATCCAGCAGCGCCACGCCGGTTTAGAATTCGATTCTAAGCGCTAAGGCTCCCCTTATCCCCCCCCTCCCAAAAAAGAAATAGCATTTCCTTGGAATTGTCCAATTCTGAGTTTGAGGGCTATAGCTGTCCGTTCTGAATCGCCCTAAGTATCCTTTGATACGGGAGACTTTGTCGGGTGCCATTTCTTTCCATGGAATTCAAATTAGAGGAATAGGTTCTTTCGGAGAAAAGAGTCCCCCGCGGATAGAAAATTCTTCCTCTCATTCGAAGTCGATTAAGAAGAATATACAATGGATGGATTCTATCGTGTACTAATGCGGCCTCAACTCCTTTTTCTATCTGCATTTGCTTTTCGAGGATACTTAAGAATACTGTTTGATGTTCTGGTGCATTTCTGCCAATGAAATAGAGCGAGAAGTGCTCTGAAAGTTCTACCCTCCGAACCTCATCGGAAATGAGAGGTTAGTCTAATTCCGGAACGAGAACAGCCCGTGGTATTTGGGGCGCTTGCTCGGGAACGGGCTGTTCTCTCGGTGGATTGAAAGAAGCTGGGCCAGGCGAAGACGAGGAAGCTCTTCTTCCGTCGCAGTGGGCTATGACGGGGTCACGAAGGTAGAACCAAATGAGAAAGAAAATGAAAAGGAAAGTGGCTCCTCCTATTCTTTCTAAGTGACTCGCCTTAGCGAGATTCTTTTTTAGAAGAAGTTTGTCTTGCTTCAAATCGATCTCCCGAAACACCTTAATACATAAAGACATACCTACTACAATGGATACCAAACAAGTGTAAACGTCAATGCCCAACTAGAGAAAATGGGCAAGGAGCGAAAGCCAGGTTGGAGAGGAGAAAGATGGTACTTGTCAATCGGAATGGAGGATCAAAAGGAACTTCTACCGGAGACATGGCGAGGTGCTTCTTCCTCCATAAAGTTCATTTTTAGAAAGTCTGATTGTGCCTCAG